>NC_084520.1:437500-737500 GCF_024500385.1 Phyllopteryx taeniolatus
ACTTTGGGGGTGCGTATTATACATGGGTGCGCATTGTACACGATAAATTAAGGTATTTGGTCAATAACAAAAGTTCAATACTTTGTGATATACCCTTTGATGGAAATGACAGAGGTCAAACGTTTTCTCTAAAGGCTTTTTTTATACTCGCGCGGGCGGTGACCGGGCTGACGTCACTGCGGCTATGCCGCTCGCGGTTTGCCTTTATACTCGAGCGTAACCCACGCACGCAGTTATGAAAAGGTTTCACACTTTAATTCTTGTGTGCCACCTAGAGGTTATGAAAAAGGTGTAACCTACACTTCATTCCAATATGACAGGGGTACATATGACTGCATATATGTACAGTTGTGTTCATAAGTTTACATACCCAGGCAGAATTTGTGAAATATTTATTTATTTATTTAAATACGACTGATGACTGAACAAGAACCATCATTAATTTCTTTATGGTTATGTTTTGTTTAATGATAATGCTTTTCTGAAATACATGACAGTTTAATGCATCCCATTAAAATATCATGTGTTTCCCCTGGTCCATATGTTTTCTTTGAAGAATTGTACACATCTTACAAATTCTGCCCGGGTAACCAAACATATGAGCACAACTGTGTGTTTTCTCATTTGCAATATAAAAGTAGGGCTGTGAATTTCAAAATCGGAACAAGTAAATAAAAATATTTACGGGTTCAAATAAGGTGCTTACCTTCAGAATAATTCTTTGAAAAAACTAACAAAATACAAACAATACTTCGTTTTGATCATATGGGTAGAAGCAAAATCATGCATTGTAAAAATGCATTATACATGGGTTGAAGGGTTTTCCAGAATTTTGAGGTCAACTTTGGGGGTGCGTATCATACATGGGTGTGCATACACGAGAAATTACGGTATACGTTCGGCAATACATTACTGTAGTCCCAAAAATGAAATAATGAAATAGGTCCACTCCATACAAATACAGTTATCAATGCAAAAATAAATCTGACATACTTCAGACATTTGTCCATCTGTCATGTCCACATTTCGAATGAAAACATATTACAGAGGCTGCTCAGAAAAATAAATCATCCTACAATATCCGTAAGCAGAGGAAAAGAAACTTTATACTTTTAAGAGTGCTCCTGTGTTTATGACTTCACTTGACTTTTTGGACTCAAGCAAAGAAATCACTGTTAGTCGGCAGTATCCAATTTCTAATGTGATGAAGCAAAAATATGACAATACAGTAAATGCCGTTAAATTGTTGAACAGACAATTTCTCAACGGACATTTTTGTTATTGTGAGCGTATTGCTGCAGCAATAACACTGTTTTGGCGGTAGAGTATATGAATGTAAATATTGGATGGACGGGGACAGAAGTGCACGGTAATGTGATTGGAGGCTGTCTTTTTTCCACAAAAACCTGTTGGAATATGGACAGAAACCACTAAAACCTATTGAGACGGACTCGACGAGTCTAGAAGAGCAGCAAGAAAGAGATTTTTCGGTTGTCCTGCTTTTGCCTCGCACGTTGTTTTAATAATTTATAGGCCTCCAAGATACAATATAAAATGTATGAAGGATTTCTCAGAACTGCTGTCAGTTATTTGTACTGACTACAACTATTTTGTCATAATGGGAGACTTTTAACATTCATGTTGACAATAACATGGAAAGAAAATCTAAAGAACTCTCTGCTATAGAAGACACATTTGACCTCTCAACATATTGAGTCCAACCCACACTCAAGGTCACATCTTAGACCTCGTCATCTCTAAGGATGTTGAAATTCTATCAATTGACATTAAGGATATGGCTATTTCTGACCATTTTTGTGTATTCTTTGAGTTACAGATTCTTCCAAAAGTTCAGACAACCTCGGTCTATTAAGAAAAGGTATATAAATGAGAGTACCGCCAAGTTTATGGAGACCATAGCTGTGCCACAAACTGTGAATTCTGAGACAGTTGATTAATAATAATAATAATATAGTTAAATATCACCACAAATCAGCAAAATGATAAAATGATACTACATCTGAAGCCACCCAGGAAAAACTCTGTTACCATGTAATATAAAGTTTCTTTTACTCTGCTTTGGTGCAGTTGACCAAAGAACTGTAGAGAAAACGGTTCAGCATGAAACCATCAACGAGCTCTCTTGACTCAATAACATCTGACTTTTTCAAAGCTATTACGAAGTCTGTGCTAGCTGATTTGCAGCAAATAATCAATTGCTCACTTCGGTAAGGCGAGTTTCCTAAAGCTCTTAAAGTAGCTGCCATTAAGCCTCTGCTAAAAAATAGAACGCTGGACGCTTCCATGTTAGCAAGCTATAGACCCATCTCAAATCTCCCTTTCATAGCCAAGATTGTTGAGAAAGTTTTTGTTGAGAAAAGTTGAACTTAAATGGACTTTTTTGACAAATTTCAATCAGATTTCCGAACACATCACAGTACAGAATCTGCTCTTATCAAAGTGCTAAATGATATAAGGTTGAATAGTGACTCAGGAAAGGTGTCAATTCTGATCTTGTTGGACCTCAGTGTGGCTTTTGATACAGTAGATCATAATATACCGCTGAACAGGTTGGAAACGTTGGTAGGACTAAATGGAACAGTCCTTAAATGGTTCAGGTCCTACCTGGAGGAAAGGAGTTATTTTGTGACCATTGGAAGTGTTCAATCTCATTGAATGGCAATTATCTATGGGGTCCCTCAAGGGTCAGTTCTTGGACCCCTCCTATTCAGCATGTATAAAATTCTTCAAAATTCTTTCATTTTGACTATCACATCAACGCAGATGACACACAGTTATATGTAGCAGTGTTGTGTCAACTGTCTAAAACGGATAAATAACTGGATGAGCCAAACTTTTCTTCAGTTAAACCACAACAAAACAGAGAATTGTTTTTCGCTATAAAGAAAAGAGGATTGCTGTTAGTAAATACCTGGAGTCACTCTCTTTAAAAGCCAAAGACCAAGTCCGAAACCTTGGTGTTCTGATAGATTCCAACCTGACTTTCAACAGTCATATCAAATCAGTTACTAAAACTGCCTTCTACCATCTGAAGAACATATCCAGAGTGAAGGCTTGCATGTGTCAAGCAGACCAGGAGAAGCTCATCCATGTTTTTATCTCCAGTAGACTTGACTATTGTAATGGTCTTCTGACTGGACTCGCCAAAAAGAGCATTAAACAGCTGCAGCTCATTCAGAATGCTGCAGCTCAGCATATTACTCCAATTCTAAAGTCTTTACACTGGGTTCCATTCAGCTTTAGAATAGTTGGTTTAGGTCCTGAATACATGAAATAGATGCTCATGGAATATAAACCCAGTAGGGTCTGAGATCGACAGACTCAGGTCAAATCGTAGAGCACAGAGTCCAAAGCAGACATGGTGAAGCAGCATTGAGTTATTATGCTGCACACAAATGGAATAAGTTGTCAACAGAAGTGACATCAGCCCCAAGTGTGACTGTTTTGAAGTCCAGGTTAAAAACCTTTTTTCTCTCTCTCTCTCTCTCTCTCATGCTTTTTAGAGCATTTACACTTTTAAATATTTCTTGCACTGTATGCTGTTTTAATTGTACTTTTGTTTTTGTTTTATTTTTTTCTAAGCTTTTTTTGTCTTTGTTTTTAAATGCTTTTAATCATGTAAAGTTAGGGTTTTGTGTGTGAAATGCGCTATATAAATCAATTTGCTTTGCCTCTTTGCCTCACCTGTACCGTGAACCTTCCTACAATACCGTGAGTCTTCTTGCAATACCGTGAGCTTTCCCACAATATCGCAATAATTATCGTACCGTGAGATGAATACCGTGACAAAACTGAACCGTGAACTATAGATGTCGTTACATCCCTACTGACAAGGTTTACAACTCTTGACGCTAATTGTGCTCTTTTCCACTTCTAACAATCTTGAAAGTGTCTGGTATTGTCTTTTGTGGCTACCTATGACCTTGTGTTTCTCGTTGGACTTGAGTGAAACATTGGTGCCTTGCATGAAAACTAAAATGCAAGTCAGTTCGAAGACATTAAGAAGTGTTATTTTTTTTTAGCATCTCCTCACAGTCTTTATTAACAGTTGTAGTGTTTCATTTAACCCGAGCCCCATTAGAAAACTGCGGATGCATTGGCTGCTTGCAGACACTGAACGAGGATTAGACACATGAACTGTTGTGGTTACTTCGACAGAAATATGAACGACTGTATGGGTGTAGCTCGTAAGTTAAAGACGTAGGATTGTGAACATCTCCGTGACGCGTTTCTCAGGAAGTCTGTATTTTGCCTATTCTTTTCTCGCCAGTCACGTCATTTAGTGTAAGCATGGAATATATATCTGCACCGTGTACTTTCCATTCAGTAATCTGTCTCGCGGCCCCCATGCTGGTAGTGGAGAGGTTGACAGTCTCACAGCCACATATACACATTACAGACAGCAGCTTTTTCAACAAAGCAAAAAGGGGGTCATCATTTTCCTCCCATAGTTGGCTTCCTGCTAAGTTGAACCCCTGTCCATCCTTGCCCAATTTCTTATTCCTCATTTCCTGCCAGATGTCTCATAGAGGCATTAATATCCGAAAACAAATAAGCAAAACAACAAGGCGTTGTTTTACCACTTCCTCCCCTTTCAGTTAATGGTGAATTTCTTGGCATTATATTTTTATTTGATGTACCATACAACCACCATACTGCATTTTATCATATGTATTTCATGCTTTTTTCTGGTGCACAATGAAAATGACAACATAAATGAGCATCATTCTTCTCAGAAGCTCTCTTTTAGCACGCTGTATGTATAATTTCCATTTGGGAAATGGGATGGGCCCTGGTCCCACAGTAACACTTTCCTTTGCTCCAAGACGACCTAGACTACGCGCACTTATGTAACAAAAGACAATTTGTGTCTGAGCATTTGAGGTGCAGTTGTACACCAAAGGTTAATTTGCCAAAGTTGATAGTTTTACAGCTTGTGCACGCAAGACAACGCATCAAAAATATTGAATGTTCTGTAATGTGCATCTATCAGACAGCGTTTCTTCAATGATTAGGCAATGTTAGTTTTCCTTGACTTCTTTGAAACTTGACATGAATGTTGATTCACAGTCGCTCCGGTGTTATTGAGAAGCTGGAGGCCCTGGAGCTTGAGAATCTGGAGAAAATGGAGGTGGAAGAGTCGGGCAGGAGTGGAGCCAGACAAGGCCGCAGTGAGCAGAGGCGCTTCCACAGAGAGGTATAAGGCTTTCTGCGCCCGCATGACGTGAGCATGTTTGAGCTAACACTGCCAGCATAGTAAAGCGATTTACAACACGTACAGAGAGGCTTGTCAATATAGATATATATTTTAAACAGCATTACATCACGGCAGAGCATGGCATGAGAGACAGCATTAGACATGCCCACGTTTTATCTGTGTTCTGTCATGCCCCAATTCGTCTTGCTGTTTTTCTTTGCCTCGTCTTACCGCCATCTTTTCCTCACGCTGTCCTGCCTTTTTTTGTTTGTGGGTCAAAGATCGTCCGCCTGCACTGAATTCATTTCCAGTTTCCATTCTGTGGTGGGATTCCCATGGTGGTTGTACTTCCTTTTCCCACCATGGCCCCCCGTGCTAGGATACTGACTCTTTTTGACACTGTTAAATTGGTTTCCCTTGTTCTGCCAGATGTTTTCCCCTCATGCACCTAATAGTGTGCGCAGACAAAGATGCTGGGACAGCATGTACACATCGGTGTTATTAATAGTAACAAACTACCATACCTTTCCTTTGAGTGTCCATTTTCTAATGCATTTAGAATATTATTTTGACTTTTTCAAACCAGTTATGAAAGTTTGAGGCAAATTACGAGACTCCAGCATAACCTTATGCATTTTTACCATGTTTTGAATGTCTCGACCACACAAATAATGCAGGATGCTCACTTCTATATGCATGGTCGTTAGGAGCAGAGGCCTGACATGGGTCAAGGTCTGGATTTCCCCTCCTCTCTGCCACCTCTTAGGAGAGCCAAATCCCTTGACCGACGGACAACCGATTCAGTCATGACAGTGAGTGATATCTTTCTGTTGCTTTTGTAAACTAAGATCCATTCTTCATCATTACACCATCCTTTTCGAGCGCTACACGAGCTAGGATGAATGGAAGAATGTTGATGTATAGCAAGTTCAGTTCATTAGTTCGATTGTTTTTTGCCTTTGGAAAACATTGGTTGGATTGTTAGGTGCCTCGAACGTTCTGCCACTATGACTTGCACTGTTTTGGAGCAATTGAGGAAACTGACTCTCATGATATCAAGCACGCTGTGCTGAGAATTTAGCCTCTCACATTTCATCATGAATTATTACTGTGCTGATGTCTGCACTGCCACCTCAATGTCACCACCATCTTTTAGTGTTGGTGTGTTGGCACATTGTTGGCGTATTCCTGTCGAAGTGCAGTATTTGTTTCTTCTATTTAAAGGACACATTGTTCAGTTCACAAGTTGTGCCTAAATAGGCTCTTACTGTTCTTAATAAGCTCTGTTCACACGTCGGATATAGATTTCTGCATGATGTGAAAGCGGCTACGGCATAAACTATCAAATAAGTCTCTTGTAAGTGACTGATTCATTTTCCTCCCTTTCCAACTATTTGGGTCTTAAAAAGCCCAAAGCTTTTAACATTTGGAGTTTGCTCATTCGGGTTAGCGTTTAGCCTAGGCTGACTGCTTTGGGGAGCGAGGTGCACAAATAGTTAGTGGTAACTCAACCAAGGCTTCTACTGTCTTTATGACAATTTAGTTTGACTATCTTGATTCATGGAACTCACTTCCACACACGGGTGGGGTGCTCATGTCCTCCGCAGCCAAATCTTGAGGCAGTCAAAAAGACTACGACCAAAAGCTTCGAAGATAGTGCAAGCTTGCTGAAAAGTATCAGCCAATACAATAACTAGCAAGCTTGGAATTGAAACTGAAAACTCGTCATGTGATGAATGTGCCAATTACTTCTGGAAGCCAGTGTGCCTCTGTGTGTCTGCGGTCTCCAGACAAACCTGCTCCTGTTCTGCCAAAGGCCAAAATGAATGACAGCCTCTGAGCGGTTTAGAAAAGACTCCAGTTTATTTAGTTTTGAGACCAGTTTTGGGTGATTCTGGTGGAAATGATTTTTTTGTGGACTTCCTCCAACTACATTGAAACCTCGGCTTGACAATTTCATTTGTCCAAATGTTGAGGATTTTTCTTGAGATGACCTGATGGTTTTATTATTTCTATTTCTATAGTTTATTGCCTTTCTCCTCAAGACTAGTGTTGCTCTGATGTGATGGTATGAGGGTATTGCCAGGCCTCCACCTCTCCCTCTCCTCTTCAGGTTACATGCTCATTCTGCGTCTTCTGTGGCAGATTTTGCCTGCTGTGTATTTGCAGTGCACTCATTCTGACTGTGTGTGGTGTGTGTGTGGGGGGGCGTGTAGCTTATGCGCAGCGGAAAGCAGTGTTAAAGCTAGCGCACGTACTCTTCCCACTGATACATTTGTTCTTTTCTTGCTATTTCAAGCAGGAAATGGGAAAATTGTGCAATGGGGCACATAACAGAATACAGTGGAACTTTGAACAACAAACACAGCATGTTCCCGCCAGGATGTTTGTTGGTCAAACTCCAATTTATTCATATTTTGAAAAGAAAAAAAAATGCTAGAGGAAATTATTGAAATATAAATGATCCATTTCACAGGCAATTACCATTGCCATTACCAAAACTACTTGTACGGGCAATCTTTTGAGTAACATCGTAACTTGTCAAACTTCATTTAACTTCTAAAAACAACTGTGATACAAGTGTAAAAAGAATTTAACAGAGAAGTTAATAAGAAATGTGTCCTCGTTCTCAATAACTTGAACACAATGACAAACTCGAGCCCCTTACCCAGAGTCTTTTTTTATTGGCTAGCTTTCCTCTGCGTAATCATCTAGTGTGTGTGTGCGCGCGCGTGTTTTTGTGTTCACCGCATCTGCTTCCTTTGGTCACCGGTCACATCTGTGTTGTCTCCCACCGCTGCAACCGCAGCAGTTTACTACAAAATCAAGCATCGGATTCTGCATCCTCAGCTGGATTCTCACAAAGCCAAAACTAATGAGGTGGAAGTTGTCCCTGACCAGTGGTCTGCATTGAGGCCAGAGTGGAATTGTCAAAACCATTGGTCATGTCAACTTCTCCCAACTGATGTGTGATTTTGACTGAGCATGTGTTGTACTGTCTTTTTTTTATTTATTTTTTTATTTAGATGTTTGTGTGGTAGGTGCACATTTTCAAATAGGGTTGTTTGTGAATACATTTTAGTTTTGAATAATGTTCACCTGCGACTGTAACAGTGTAAAGTTTTCACATCCAGCTATAATTTGATATCACAGTGCTGTAATATTTGTTCTTTTGAATTCTAGCCAGATTTACTCAACTTCAAGAAAGGATGGATGGTGAAGCTGGATGAGCAAGGACAGGTAGTTGATTTGCTTGTTTTTATGCGCACCTAAATGATGCATCTTTTGAAAGGCGTTCTTGTGCCTTTAGGAGGCATGGCCGCATTTTAAGGAGAGGTCACAAAAGAAGACCTTTTTACATCCTTCTTGATGTAAAACAGCTGTTCTGTTTCTTGTATACAAGCCACTGCTCCCCAACAGGGTGTGCACACGCAAGAGGACTCTGCGTTCCCATGCCAATCAGGGTGGAGCGATTTTGAGCCCCCGATGTGAATTATATTTGCAATCGGCTTACCATAAAATGTCCACTTTATTGTTGTATCTTAATCCGTAGGTTCAACATGATTTTGAACTGTAAATTCAATATATATCCCTCTGCATTTTACCACATTAGCGTGATCCCTAGCCTACGCAACATGGCCTTATTTTCTCCTCCATGTGCTATAGTGGAAGAAATACTGGTTTGTACTGACAGATCACAGTCTGCGGTACTACAAGGATTCCATAGCAGAGGAGGTGAGCTTTATGACTTTTTTTTGTTCATGCTTATTGAATTTCTTGTTACGATTTTTAAAGGCATCTGCTTTGACCCTTAAGGCCTCTGACCTGGATGGTGAGATTGATCTGTCAGCTTGCTACAATGTCACTGAATACCCGGCTCAGCGAAATTATGGCTTCCAAATCCAAGTAAGATGTTTTGTGTAGCCTAAAAATGCATCTTTGTCCAAATACAGAAATGGCTTTCGTTTAATAATATATAACCTTTCTACCCGATAGTGTATAAAGTCCTGGTGAATGAAGTTAGTTAGTTTTACTCAGAGAGTAAATAGAGTTTGTGGGGGAATGAGATGTAAAGTATCAATTGGAGGCCGTGTAATGGGATTTGTGATCACTGTTATGCAACGTTTGGATCGAAATATGCACACCAAAAAATGCATTTGTCTTTATTGGAATATTTAATGTCATGATATTTCCTGTGTTTTTAAATGTTTAGACTCAAGAGGGAGTTTACATACTTTCAGCCATGACAGCGGGTATACGGAGAAATTGGATCCAGGCTATTTTGAAGAATGTCAGACCATCTACTGCTCCTGATGTAGCAAGGTGAGGAAAATCCCATTGGTGCCAGTTCTCTCTTCTTTTTTAAAACCCATTTAAATGTCTTCTGTTAACGCAATGAGGAGTTTTGGATCTGTTCTCGGCGCTCGAAATTACAAGTCTTTGTCTTTTCACTGTCTTTTAGCTCAACAGACGACCATGGTTCTTTTTCTCCTCTGGAAGTGCTGGTCAGACCAGACGTGACCAAGGACTCTCCCTCCTCTGAAACCTCCTCTATGGAAAGAGAATTCACTCCAGGCATCATAAAGAGCCGAGCACGTGAGCGTAGGCGAGAGGGCCGATCGAAGACATTCGATTGGGCGGAGTTCAGACCCATCGCCCAAGCCCTGGCTCAGCAACGGGCACAAGAGTCCGAGAGCCTTCAGGCAGACCTAGGAGACCTCGAGCGTAGTCGGAGGAGAGAGGAGAGGCGAAGGAGGTACGAGTCTGTGACGAGCTCGACAACGGAAAGCGGGAGAATGGACGTTCAGAGTGCAGACAGAGCGCCTGATTCATCAGGTCCGCAATTTCAAGAGAGGCACCAGAAAGTAGAAGAGGTGATTGAGCAACATTGGCGACAGGTAGAGAAGACGCCAATACGGGAAGAGCGAAGGGTGCCTCTCCCTTCGACGGCTCCCACCAGAGAGACTGCGGCGCTCGAACAGCTGCTGGACAATTACAAGCAAGGGGTAGGTTTAGCGCTTATCCGCCATGAGTGTATGTTTTAGGTTATTGATTCTCAACTGGTGTTACCATCGGGCCTGCATTTTCCTATTGTCGCCAAGGTGAGACCTACTTTGATATAAGTTAAGAATGATAAAGAAAATGTATTGTTCAAAAACTGACTGCAGAAATATGCACTCGAGCCTAATGTTATCCTCGTACATGAAGTTCCATTCTTAAAGCAGCGATGTACTGTAACTGGAGTTGAACACGGCGAAGTCTATCACTTGCATTTGCGCAGTAGTAGTCATAATTACGGTAAATATATTTTAAAAACAACAGTCGGTACGGTTAACACCAGTGTGCTGTCCTGTGCCACATAACGGTGGATTCGTATGCCGCTGTGAAAAATGGCTCATTTACGGGCCATTCAGCACTGTCGTGAACCTGATAGCAATTTGGGTCCTGTAGCATTGGTGAGCACTGTTAAATTTGGCCAGAAATGTTTCCTTACAATGTAGTCACATAGTCTTGAGACCTTCGCCCATCCCTAGTTGCAAGATTGCTTGAATTTCTCATAAAGTACGCTAACGGGCTGGTCATGAGTTGTATGGAAAAGGCAGATATTTGACAGAAAAAGCGGCAAAGGGGATCGGACAAACATTATCGATCATCTCCATTCTATAAATGATATGACGCAGTCGAAGAAACGAGCAACATAATCCTGTTTTAAGAAGCACATGCAGTTCTTTCGGTTTTTATCATGGAAATATTGAACGCGTGAATGCCAGTGTTATCTAACACTCAGCTGGTTGAATGCTTTATTGGCAGTTTTTGTTTTTCCCCAATATGTGTAATTGACATAATGTAGTTAGAATAGATTTGTACAAAAAAATCTACCAAAATGATGATGTACTAGATTTTCAAACCCCATTTCTTTTTTTTATTATTATTTTTTTTTAATGAACAAGATCTTCATGATAAAGGCCGATTCTTTTCTTTCTTAACTCAGCAGGATGGCGTTGTTGGATATGAAAACGGAATGTGTTCTTTGACTGCTTACATTGGCCTCGCGCGGGTGAACAACCTCATCCAATCAGCTGACTGATTGCTGTCACTGGTACAGTACATAAAAAGACATTTCTTACTGTTGCGTCAAATCTTTTCCCTTCTGCTTCTCCAGATAGACGACCTTAAAGCACAATTAGAAGGCTGTCACCAGCAGCTGCTTGACTCCAACAAGCACAAGCAGGAGCTAGAATTACAGCTGAGAACAGCTCTGGAGCGAGAGCATGACATACGGGCAGGTTACATATCTCCGGTGAGTTTATTTCAAGAGCGCAGTTGCATTAGACTTTTTGGTACCCTTTTATGATGGGTCTTTAGATTGGATTCAATCATTTATCTCTATTTTATAACATCCTTTGCATGCGTTATGTAAAAACATTCAACCAAAGCGCTACCAATGTGTGCCTTTGCATGAGTTCATTGCATGTTAAAAACATTGGGCCTCATTCACTAATAAAAACGTAGAAATGTTCTCACTCTGCACACAAGTTGAGGGCGTAGGCAAAATCACTGGCAGATTCATGGCACTTGCATACTGGACAGTTTTCTTCACACCGCCGTGCATATCTGAGTGAATAAGAATTGATTTGAAAAGACAATCTACATAAACCACGCCCCTATTTCCCCATAAAAGGGCGTCCATCTCACGCAGAGGTTTAGTTGCAACTGTGGCTGTAAAACTTTCTCAATCTTTATCCTGTTTTGGAAATATTGCTAAACACAGAAACTGCCAACATAATCATATTGAATTCATTCCGAAGTTGAATTCGAGAATCTGACACAAACCGTGCATATAGCATTTTTTAAGAGCCGAGAATGAACAAACATTGTATACGTTGGTAAAATACATAGTAGGGATTAAATAGGCATTTGTAGTTGATAAAACTCTGAAATTACTCTAACATTACTGAAATTGTTGGAAGGGACAGAAAATATAGTGGTTGAAAGAAGTATTTAACACGTCACCATTTGTCTCACTAAATCTACTTCCAAAGGTGTTATTGACAACAACCCAAGTAATACATACATACCAAGAAAGTAGAACAAATAAGATCAGAAATTAAGTTGTATAAAAATGTGAAATGACACCGGGAAAAAGTATTGAACACATGAAGAAAGGGAGGTGCAAAAGGGCATGGAAAGGCAAGACAACACCTAAAATCTATCAATAATCAAACAGCAATCCGGCCCATTGTCAGTGCAAATGAATTTCAGCACGTTCAGTCCTAATTGAAGGGCTACAAAAAAGTCCCATTGCCAAGGTGTTGGGTCAAGACACGTCATGATGGGGAAGAGCAGAGAGCTGTCTCGAGACCATCGCAAACTAATTGTTGCAAAACATAACGACGGCATTGGTTACGAGCGCATATCTAAGCTTCTGAACGTTCCAGTGAGCACGGTTGGGCCCATACTACGTAAGTGGAAAGCCAATCATACCACCAGAAATTTGCCTCAATCAGGTGCTCCTCGCAAGATTTCTGACAGAGGAGTGCAAAGAATAATCAGAAGTGTTGTCCAAGAGCCAAGGACCACCTGTGGAGAGCTTCAAAAAAACCTGGAATTAGCAGGAACTGTTGTCACAAGAAAAACTGTAGTAATGTACTCCGCCGTCATGGCCTGTATGCATGCTCAGCACGCAAGACCCCATTGCTTGAATGAAAAAAAAGCATGTCAAAGCTCGTTTGCTAAACAAAAATACCGGGAGAACATAGTCTGGTCAGATGAGAGCAAAATTGAACTGTTTGGATGCCATAATGCACACCACGTTTGGAAGAGAAATGGCACTGCACATCACCCTAAAAAGCCTTCAGAGGTCGGCACATGATGGTGTGGGGCTGCTTTTCTAAAATGGTACTGGTAAACTTCACATAATTGAAGGAAGGATCCATCCATCCATTTTCTGAGCCGCTTCTCCTCATTAGGGTCGCGGGCGTGCTGGAGCCTATCCCAGCTATCATCGGGCAGGAGGCGGGGCACACCCTGAACCGGTTGCCAGCCAATCGCAGGGCACATACAAACAAACAACCATTTCCACTCACATTCACACCTACGGGCAATTTAGAGTCTCCAATTCATGCATGTTTTTGGGATGTGGGAGGAAAGCGGAGTGCCCGGAGAAAACCCACGCAGGCACGGGGAGAGAACATCCAAACTCCACACAGGCGGGGCCAGGGATTGAACCCGGGTCCTCAGAACTGTGAGGCTGACGCTCTAACCGGTCAAATGTACAGAGACATTCTTGACAAAAATCTGCTGGCATCTACGAGGAGGATGATAAATGAAACGAGGGTGGACATTTCAGCAGGATAATGATCCAAAACATACTGCCAAGGAAACGCTCAATTGGTTTCAAAGAAACAAAATAAAGCTGCTCGAATGGCCCAGGCAATCAGCTGACTTGAATCCAATCGTAAATCTATGGAAAGAACTGAAACTCAAGGTCCATAAAAGAAGCCCACGGAACCTTCAAGATTTGAAGACCGCTTGTGTGGAGGAATGGGCCAAGATCACGCCAGAGCAATGCATGCGACTGGTTTCTCCATACAGGAGGCGTCTTGAAGCCGTCATTGCAAGCAATGTACACTTTTGTACAAAGTATGAAATAAATACCCAGTTGGCATGTTCAATACTTTTTCCGTGTCATTTCACATTATTACACACAACTTCATTTCTGAGCTTATTAGTTCTACTTTCTTTGTATGTGTGGATTACTTGGGTCGTTCCTAACATCTGGTGAAATTTCCATGCCATTAGCACCGTTGGAAATATATTAAATGAGAAAAATGGTGACGCGTTTAATACTCATTTCAGCCGCTGTACGACCCTTACGCCGATCGGAGTACGTCACAAGCAACCACGCCAGTGGCGGTGTATCTGCAATTCGATCAATTGACATCACAATTGCACATGCGTTATCTCAGAAAAATACAGTATATAAATGAGTTGATTGTAGGGATCAGAAAGAATACCGAAGCTTTGCAAAGATTATGAAATCCTAGCGGTTCGATCGAATTTCCTGCTCATTGTTGACAGTGTCGTACATGCAGGCAAACTGCTGCCGTGGAGGACACGCACAGTAATACGTATATTGTACAAAATGAGGGTAAAAGTGATTTATTTATTTAGGATGAGTCAACTCTTTAGCAAATTCCTGCTTGAAGTTATTATTAGTTTTGATAAACGTGTAGTCCCAATACGTTGTGCATCTTGAGTAAAAGATGCTTTTGAGGTTTTTTTTCGAAAGCAAATCCTGCATCATTTGTGTGTTAATCATGGCCTGAGGATCAAATCTAAATTTGTTCGCAGCATACGAACATAGTGATGAATCACAGATTTGTGCGTCAAAGGTGCGTATGCACAATAAAAGCACAAATCTGTGTGTATGCACGGTTACTGAATGAGGCCCATTGATATCTAATTATTACATTGGCTTCTGTTTCAGACTGGTCTGTGCTACCAAGTAATTGAACTCATGCGACAAATTGCAGATACAGTAAATCATAATGTCAGCTGTTGACAAAGGTGACCTAGTTAACAAGTCATTAGCAATGTCACGGTAATTAAATATAAATCTATAATCTGAAAATGTATATTTTGTGGTAAAAACTTGAATTGATCTTTTTCTTGTCAAACTTGAAGAACTCGGAGGAGTCTATTGAGACCGAGATGACTGTACATGAATGATGATACATCTTGACTTAGTAGTATCAAGAACTTCTCCGCACTGTTAAAACACATTGCCAGTCTATTCGATTCGATTCACTTATTCAAATGTGTATGAATAACATCTTGGCTGTTTCTATGTGCATGGATATAAACCTGCAATTGGTTATTAACTACATAAATCTTTTTGCAAATATTGTCAGCATGGTTATGCATTGACCATTTTTTTAATTCCATTTCTTGTGCGTGTGTGTGTGTCAATGGATTGGTGCTGCTAGAGCAAGGCTGGTTCATTGAATTCTATCTATATCATTCCTCGGTGATGGTTGAATTGTAGATTGATGTTACTGCGGTGTAAATGTAGTTGACCGTTTAGGGCGTTTTAGAGAAAACTAATGAGGGTCAACTTGGCTAATGTGATTACACAAAGCACTGCTTTGGTGTAAGATGAGCTTGGAATGGAATACTGTGTTGAAAAGTCTTGGTATGCCTTTCATCCTTGAGTAAACCATTGGACTGAAGAAAACTAATATTGCATTACTTATCACATGAAGTAACCTTTAACCGTTTCATAAGCATGTTTTACTGTAACTAACACGTGCCATCAACTCTTCCTTCTTTGATTTTAGTTATCAGAATGAAAACCAACAATTGTGCCTTGAGTCATTACATCATCCATATTTTGATATCGTGATGGAATTGCAATAGTAATGTATCGTTTAATAGAAATGAGATATCATAATTGAAAAGCTGATTCATGATTAAGTCTTTGTGTGTCCCCTGCTGTGTGTTAACCAACTGTTTGGTCCCCTTTTCCAAGCTGGAACACCATTTGGGTCTGGAGGCTGATGTGACGCCCCAGATGAAGAGGCCAGAACTGGTTAGTCCTCAAGCACAAAGTTTAACAAAGAAGTACCAGGAGACCAAAGAACTCCTGAAGCTGCAAGAGTTGAAAAAGCGCAATATGCAGGCACAGCTTGGCCTTTCACTTTCTCACCACCCTCTTGAAGAGCTTTATTTTTCTGAACCCCCAAAAATACCCATTCTGGAAAGCACGAAGCCTGAACCAGTCCAACAAACCGTTAGCATTTTATTCCTGGATAGTACAGAAGCAGTTCAAGAACTTGATGACTTAACAGCTGGCAAATATCTGACTGTGAAGGAGCTGTCAAAGCTATTAAAATGTCACGCGTGTAATCAAGAATCATCAGAGAAACTACCATTTCAGAAGATCTTGGAGACCTGGAAATGCCAACAGGAATTTGAAAATGACATGATAAGAAAGAGCTTGGCCCGAGCAGGAGAGACCGTCCGTGAATATGAGTCCCGTATTTTAAACATTGAGGATTTGGTGGAGAAGGTTCAGAAGGAAAGTCTCGAAAGTCCTTATGGTCTCTCCAAAATTGATAACCATTCAGAGACAAAAGAGCAGACCATTGGAATGTTTGCTCAGAGGATAGAGCTTTTAACAAATGAAAATTGCGCATTGAAACAAAAATGCCAAGAGATAGTGAACCAACTGACTGAGGCAGACAGGGAAATAGACAGACTGAAAGTTGAGCTTATCAGCCATCAGTGTGGCAAACAGCATCATATTGTTATGGAAGAGATGAAAAGACTAAAGGCTGACCTGGCCGAAAGCCAGGCTAATGCCATAGACAGGGAGTATTTTGAGAGAGAGCTGAATGAGAAATCGCTGAGGCTCCATGAAGCTCTGGTTACATTGGAAGAGCTTGGCAATGCCCTTAAGGACACTGAGAAGAAACTGCAGTTGAAGGAGGCCACGCTGAAAGGCCTGGGATTCCGGGCAGATGAGGATGAGGCACTACACCTGGAGCAGGAGCAGCTTCAAGACCTACTTGAGGCCTCACAAGCTAAGTTATTTGACACTGAGGCAGCCCTCCATGCCACACAGCAACACTGTATTGAACTTGAATCCAGGAACTGTGAATTAATCGCACTGCAGCAGAAATCAGAGGAAGTCAAAAGACAGAAGCTTAGAGAAGCAAAAAATGAAATATTAATGCTACGGGAGAAGTTGGAAATAAAGATAAGAGGAGGTGAAAAGTCTTTGGGTGTTAATGACTGTGTTCTGGAAGGTGCAGAGGACGTTAAGGAAAGTCTTCTAAAGCAAGTAGTAGTGGAGCTTGAGAAGAGGTCGGAGGCAGCTAATGAGGTTTTAGACATGTTATCAAGGATAGATGATGTAGACAAAATGCTCGATAGTTTAAAAAGCACTTTATGTGTTAACAAACTCCTTACTTCTCTAAAAGAAGGGCTGTTTTGTGCAAGTCAAAAAGATATCAGGTTGGTTTTGGAGGCAGAATTCTTGAGCCAGATTCTGAGTACCGCTGAAATAAAACCAGAAGCAAATCATCTTGACTGTGGAATCGGTTTGGCACAAGAGATTGCTCACAAGAGCTTGAAGGTCTTGATAAATCAGATTGATGCAGATGCAGAAGCTGAGAGAGACAGAATGACGGAGTCAGAATTCTCATTGATGTATACCTGGCTAGATAATGAAACAAATGCCCTTATTATAAAAAGGTTAACAGAAACATTAAAGGCAAAGGCAATTTGTTTGACAAAAATTGCACTGAGAGTTCAGTTGGCCAAAGATGACAATCTTTTGTCTCTAGCTCTAGAAAACTTTCAATGTGGTCGAGAACAAAGGCAGCCTTCTGAGTATCTTCTTGATGCACTTAAAGATGCGTGTATGTCATATGTGATTATTAGGCTGCAGGTGCAGCATGAAAAAGAGCTCATGAAAAAGCAGACCAACGTTGAAGTTGATGGGTTTGAGTGTCCAAACTGCCCGGAATTGAGAGAGGTTGCTGAAGATCTGCAGGACCAACTGGCAGATTTTCATAGCCCGTTGTCAGAGCCTGAGACTTCCATTCACATAGAAGAGGAGCCCATTAACTCCGCTGATAAAACCTGTGACATGACACCTCGTGACATGATGGCGAGGCATGAGAAGGAACTTTGGGAGGTCAAAGACTGCTATAACCAAGAAGCTGACAAACTGAGGAAGGAAATTGCTGAAGCCAGTGAAACTCTGTGCTTCCGCTCAGAAGAGAGTGCCAAAGAGATTGATTCATTGACAAACTGCATGGAAGACCTCAAGAAGAAACATGAGTTGGAACGAAGGAATCTCATTGAGAGGTTTGACCAAGAAATGGAGGAGTTGAGGAGTATGATTGCTCCTTCAAACCCCCCAAACAAGGCGTGTACAGCGGAGGAAGGTCTGTCAATTGGCACCCCTGGCCGGACAGCCCATCTCAAAGAGCGCATCCAGGAGCTGCTGACACAAGTTTCAGTTATGACTGAAGAGCTGAGACGTCGCGAAGAGCAGGGCGAGATAACCACACTACGGCTGAAATACGAGAAAGACCTGGAAAATTTAAAGGTGGAAGCGTTCGTTACCGTTCACCATCTGTGATACCTTGTGTTCCTTTGTGGCATTCCCAGATCCACTTCCTCTTCCAACGCCTACTTGTTACCCCCCCCCCCCCCCCCCCAACCTCAACCCCGTGCATCATGCACTTTCTCCTTGTTCTATTAACCAGTTTCCTTCTGTGTTGCATGAACTATAACATCCATTGAGTCTATTCTGTCATTGGTACCACTTGTTTAACTCATGAACACTTTCTTCAACATAGAATTCAACAAATGGTTGTCCATCCTATTGGTAGTTTAGTTTACCGACGGTGGACATAAAATGTCTACACACCTCTGTTGAAGTGCCATTTGTTGCCATATATAGAAACAAGACCAAGATAAATCATTTCCAAACTTTTCCCACCGTTAATGTGACCTATATCCTGTCCAACTCCACTGGGGAAAAAGAGAAATGTGTGAGAGGGGAAATGAAAATGAACAACTGAGATAATGTTGCACATATGTATGGATGCGTTTGTGTGTGAATACACAGGTCTTGATAAGTCAGATTTATGCAGATGCAGAAGCTGAGAGAGACAATGTCAGGAAAAGCATACGAGAACATCTGAATTTCATTTGGGGTTAATCAAAGGAACTTTAAATGGTGGCAGGTGTTGTTGAAAATGATTTGAAATGATTTAGATTTGTCTCTTTATATCACAGAAACCTGGCATTTGAACAGGCGTGTCTATCCGCTCTATTGACCCTAACCCTTTGACTCGGCTATGGTACGTTAAGGGTAACAATCTTGCTAATCTCTTGTCTTATTTAGACACGTGCTTTTACTCCTTATCCCAATCAGCAACATTATTTCAATATTTTACCGGTAGCCATGTTAAAGGGTCAGTTCGCATGATCAAATCGCTAAAAATGCTGATTTTCTGTTGTCTATGTCGATACTGAATTAGTCGTTATCATTTAAAGGATTAAGTCAATCACTGTGATCTGCTAAATGCCAGAAACAGATGGAAGACCATTAAAAAGATACAAAATTCACTCAACACTGGATTCTTATTTAGAAACAAGCTGCCACTGTGAGCAAAACTATATAACTATATAATTTTGATTTATTACCATTTTGTTTGGCAGCTCGTAAAATAATTCCTGTTACTGTGCAATATAAGTGTCTTTAGGCATTTTCTAAATATCGATAACATGTAAACTTGATGACATTGTCGTTTTACCTTTAATTTCATGGTTGACATTTTGTATAGATTATTACACTCACATATGTTCAAAGAGACATTTCCTGTGGAGCAGTAGTTTGTATCTACCTTTTAGATACTGTAAAAAAAATTAAAAAAAATAAAGTGTTAATGGTTTTGAAGGTGTGTTTTATTGGTTACAAAGTACTACTTAGTTATTTCTGTTGACAATTAAAAGCATAAGAAAATCCTTTTTACTAGGTTTAAGTCTCCATTCAAAAATACCTGGCAATCTTGCCAGTATTTGGCTAATAAGGGTTTCTTGCAACAGTATTTTTACTTACTAAAACCAATCCAAATCCAGGATCGGTTCTAATTTGGATTTGGTAGGATGAAAGTTTGTGTTGGTGTTGCAGTTAGTCCGCTTATAAGTTGGCTAAGAGTGCTGAAGTGTCTGAATAGTGAGTTCATGCCCATGCTATGACCGAGAATGTATTTACTTACACGATACACAGTCTGACATGCTTCTAAATAAAGCCTATGCTTGGTCTGACGTCAGAGCAGGAGGTTTACGTTTTCTCTCTGGAGGATTTTCAGCTTCTCACAGTAGGTTCCTGGAGCTGAGCTCCCAGGAGATTTTATCCCTGTAAAAACAGACTAGACCACCATTTCCCCTCTGTGGCTGTAGTTGGATTGAGGCATGGAGAATGGACTCGGGCCGATGTGCAGCCATCGACTGAGCTCACAGATTAGTCTCAGTGAATAGAGGAATGGAAGCACTCCGTGTTTTTGGTTGGCCTTGTCGAAACTTGCACAGTGACTGATTGTTGTGCAGGGTTTCCCGATGTGTGAATGAGGTTTGGGCTATATATAACAATTTCAAATGCTGGCTCATGAACAAAATTAGACTCTGAGACATTTGTTGAAACAAAAAATGACAGCATACACTTTGTTAAAACCTCTTTCATGTCTATGCATTTCTTCATTGTACCTTCATTGTGTAACCTGTCATTCCTCTTAACCTTTTGTGCTCACACAGGCTCAACTTGCTCATGGCTAACACGCAGTAGCTTGCAAGTTCTTTGCTGGCTTACAAATGGGCCATCTGTCTAGGTCCGTGTGTGCCGAGAGGTTTTTCCTGCTCAGCTCATATGGTCTAGAGCGTGTGGTCCTTTCAGAGCTGAGCTGTATACTCATTGTCCCGGTTATCCTGTCACAGGCAACTTGCGAGAGGGGCTTTGCTGCGATGGAAGAATCTCATCAGAAGGTGATCGATGAGCTCCAGAGGAAACACCAGAGGGAGCTGGAGAACCTGCAGGAGGAAAAAGAAAGACTGCTGGCAGAGGAAACTGCAGCCACCATTTCTGGTAAGTCCATCCATCCATTTTCTGTACCGCTTATCCTCGCAGGCCTACTGGAGCCGATCCCACCTATCTTCGGGCGAGACGCGTGGTACACCGTGGACTGGTCGCCAGCCAATCGGATGGCACATTTAAACAAACAACCACTTGCACTCACATTCAGACCTACAGGCAAATTAGTCTTCAGTTAACCTACCATGCATATTCAGGAAAGAAAATGAAGCAGTGGTAGGAAGTCATGTCACAGTTGTGACAGCTGTGATGCTCCATCCATCCAATTTCTACAGCTTATCCGAGGTCGGGTCGCGGGGGCAGTAGCGTTCCCAGGCCAGCCGAGAGACGGGTCTCCTCCCGGTGGGACGTGCCCGGAACACCTCACCGGGGAGGCGTCCGGGCGGCATCCGATTCAGATGCCCCAGCCACCTCATCTGGTTCCTCTCAATGTGGAGGAGCAGCGGCTCTACTCTGAGATCCTCGCGGATGACCGAGCGTCTCACCTTATCTCTAAGGGAGAGTCCGGACACCCCGCGGAGGAAACTCATTTCGGCCGCTTGTATCTGGGATCTTGTTCTTTCGGTCACGACCCACAGCTCGTGACCATAGACGAGGGTAGGAACGTAGATCGACCAGTAAATTGAGAGCTTCACCTTTCGGCTTAGCTCCGTCTTTACCATAACAGACCGATACAAAGTCCGCATCACAGCAGACGGTGCACCGATCCAACTGTCGATCTCCCGTTCCATTCTTCCCTCACTCGTGAACAAGACCCCAAGATACTTGAACTCCTCCACTTGGGGCAGGCTCTCATCCCCGACCTGGAAAGGGCACGCCACCTTTTTCCGACTGAGGACCATGGTCTCAGATTTGGAAGCGCTGATTCTCATCCCAGCCGCTTCACACTCGGCTGCGAACCACTCCAGTGAGTCAGTGGTCACCGCCCGATGAAGTCAACAGAACCACATCATCTGCAAAAAGCAGAGATGCAATACTGAGGCTGCCTCAGGAGTCCCACAGGCCAAAAAGGTCCCATAGGACTCCTCCTTCAGCTTTACGGCATCCACCAACGGGTTCGGAGATTGCAGCCACGACAGGCACCGACCACCTTACGGCCACAGCTCCGGTCGGCAGCCTCAGCAATGGAGGCGCGGAACATGGTCCACTCAGACTCAATGTCCCTCGCCTCTCCCGGAACATGAGCAAAGTTCTGTCCTCCGACAGAAGGGAGTTGAAACTCGTTTTGACAGGGGATTCTGACAGACGTTCCCAGCAGACCCTCACCATATGTTTGGGCCTGCCACGTCAGACCAGCATCTTCCCCCACCATCGGAGCCAACTCACCACCAGGTGGTGATCAGTTTACTGCTTCGCCCCCTCTTCAACCGAGTGTCCAAGACATGCGGGCGCAAGTCCGATGACACGACCCCAAAGTCAATGATCGAACTGCGACCTAGGGTGTCCTGGTGCCAAGTGCACGTGTGGACACCCTTATGCTTGAACATGGTGTCCGTTATGGACAATCCGTGATTAGCACAGAAGTCCAATAACAGAACACCGCTCGGGTTCTGATCGGGAGGGCCGTTCCTCCCAATCACACCCTTCCAGGTCTCACTGTCACTGCCCACGTGAGCATTGAAGTCCCCCAGCAGAACGATGGAGTCCACAGCACCCCCTCTAAGTACTCCAAACAGGGTGGGTACTCTGAACTGCCGTTTGGTGCATAGGCACAAACAACAGTCAGGACCCGTCCCCCCACCCGAAGGCGGAGGGAGGCTACCCTCTCGTCCACCGCGGTGAACCCCAACGTACAGGCGCCGAGCCGGAGTGCAATAAGTATACCCACACCTGCTCGGTGCCTCTCGCCGTGGGCAACTCCAGAGTGGAAGAGAGTCCAACCCCTCTCGAGAGGACTGGTACCAGAGCCCAAGCAGTGTGTGGAGGCGAGCCCGACTATATCTAGTCAGAACCTCTCAACCTCACACACCGGCTCGGGCTCCTTCCCTGCCAGAGAGGTGACATTCCACGTCCCTAGAGCCAGCTTCTGTAGCCGGGGATCGGATCGCCAAGGGTCCCTGCTGTCAGCCACCGCCCAGCTCACACTGCACCCGACCCCTATGGCCCCTCCCACAGGTGGCGAGCCCATGGGAAGGGGGACCCACATTACCCTTTTCAGGCTGTACCCGCCAGGGCCCATGGGTGCAGGCCCGGCCACCAGGCGCTCGCGTTCGAGCCCCACCTCCAGGCCTGGCTCCAGAGAGGGACCCCGGTGACCCGCGTCCGGACAAGGGAAACCTCAATCCATTTAATATTGGTCGTCATAGGAGTCTTTTAGCCGTGCTTTGTCTGGTCCCTCACCTAGGACCTGTTTGCCATGGGTGACCCTACCAGAGGCATGAAGCCCCAGACAACTTAGCTCCTAGGATCATTGGGACACACAAGCCCCTCCACCACAATAAGGTGACGGCTTCCAGGAGGGAGCTGTAATGCTATGCCATTTAAACATTTGCTAATTTTTCCACACAATTGTAGTTTATATTTAGCTCACCTTATCATATTGGCTTTGTCGTAAAATAAGACTTTTGTGTTGATCTTAGCAATTGAAGCAATGAAAAATGCTCACCGGAACGAGTTGGAGAAAGAGCTGGACAAGGCTCGTAAGGCCAACAGCAACGCAGAGAATGCAGACATGGAGGAGATCCGCAGACAGCACGAGTATGTTTCCTTGAACTACAATATTTGGCACCAAACTCTGGGTCTGTTGCAGTCGACTTTTTGAGGGGGAGCAGAACATGGTTCGGTTTTATTTGGATTATGTTAAGATTTTCTATGAATAACATACAATGTATCACATTCGTTTCTCTCTGAAAACCTGGACTAAAATGTTACTGGAGCTGATGGTATCATAAACACATGGAGGTTGACTGGTTGGCGACATCGTCTAAATCTAAATACGCTTTTTTTTTCTGTTACATTAGTCATTCGATTATTCTGAAGATAAGGATTCCGTTGGGATCCAAACAACAACCAGAACTTTTAACCATCTGAACTTTGGCTGTACAGTATGACTGGCCACTCACTGTGGTATTGTGCTGTGCTGCAGGGAGGAACTGTGTTCCTTCCAGCGAGAAATTGAGGTGTTGTCAGAGCAGTATTCCCAGAAGTGCCTAGAAAACGCCCACCTGGCCCAAGCGCTGGAGGCCGAGAGACAGGCCCTCAGGCAGTGTCAGAGAGAGAACCAGGAGCTCAATGCTCACAACCAGGTGCTGATAAAACATTCACAATAATAGCCTATATGGTATTTTCATTCCGAAATATTCAATATGGTAAACGCCACCTGCCTCTGCTCAACTGAACTGGTGTAAGCTTGTTTTGTGTGGTGCTTCAGGAACTGAACAATCGTCTGGCAGCAGAGATCACCAAGATGCGTTCAATGACTTCTGAGGATGGAGTAGGAGACACAAATGCAATACAGGGAAAAGAGCTCTACGAGTTGGAAGTACGATTCAGACGATTTTCCCTTTCCAGCGAGGTGGTTTTCGAACAAATGCTACATTCAGACCAGTCGCGAAGTGAACTTTCGTCTCACGTCCCTTAAGGGGGGGGGGGGGAATCTCTCGCCGTTTCATGTTTTGCATTACTGTATGACTACTACTACTAAATTTAAAAGCTTTATTTGTAACGACAAATATTTGTCATTGAAATAAAGTTAGCATAATTGAAGTACATTTGACTTCAATTATTTTCAATTAAAATGGAAGTGGTGTATCAATGGCTAGAAAATGTTTCTCAGCATTGCAAAAAGCAGAATGCTGTTTCAATTGTGCATGAAAATGCTATTTTATGTCTCAATCATGTCAAGGGTTTTTATGTACCCAAAAAGTTATTCAAAGTGGTAATTAATTCTTTAACTTAAATGACTCATGTTGGCGCAGTGGTTCCCATATGCACAATAAAGCATCTCGGTCTAAGTTTTACTTCTATAGTTCAGGATTATAGTGCATGTAATAATCTATTACTGAAATGTATTGATCGCATCATAGTGGTTTACATCCGCACCACGATGCATCTCGGACTCAATTATTTCTCGACCCCTTCTATACATACGTGCATGTCATTACGTTTAAAAAAAAAAAAAAAAGTAATCATCTATGAATTAGTATTGTGCTTTGTATTTATCTTGTTTTTTTTCCAGGTAATGCTGAGGGTGAAGGAGTCTGAGGTCCAATACTTAAAGCAGGAAATCAACTCCTTGAAAGATGAACTCCAATCTGCACAGAGAGTAAGTCTTTATTTCCACCTTCTGTTGGGAAATCGTAAAGGTCTTTCCTGACCTGACTCGTAATGGAAACTGGACTTGGTTCGAACTACCAAATGTTGTCTTTTCCAGGACAAAAAATATGCAACAGATAAGTACAAAGACATCTACACAGAGCTGAGCATCGTCAAGGCGAAAGCCGAGCGGGATCTGGGCCGGCTCAGAGACCAGCTGCAGCTGGCTCATGAGGCACTTGGTGAACCATCGCTGGAAGAAGTGGACCGAGGAGGATATGGTAGACAGAAATATATAGCTTATTTAGGATATGTCGTTACAGGGCCTCATGCTACATTACACTGTAAAACAGATTACAGTAATTTCTTGCGCATACTACAGTCTTGAGTGTAATGCACAACCGCAAAATCAGGAAAACCATCCTGCTTATTTGCTGCTATCCATATGCTCATTCATCTTTTTTTTGACCAATAATCTGCTCGGTTTCAATGCACTGTCGTAATTAAAATAAAATCACGTATTAGGCTTACCGGGTATGTTGACGTCAGCTATGCCCTGCGATGACTGGGCAGGTAAAAAAAAAAAAAAAGTAGTCGAGCGCCCCGCTCGGCGTCCATAGCGTTGGGTGAATCAAGTCATTGGTTAATAGTAGGTGTGTCGTTCAACGGGCTTTGTTTTTTCTCTGGCCGTAGTTTTGCTGCAAGTCCAGCGTTGCTTGCAGGCAGCTAGCAGCTAGAGCCGCAAATTGAATTCGCAATAGGTGAACTGCGATATAACAAGTGAACACTGTATATACAGACCCTTTACAAAAAAAATTGAATATCATGGAAAAGTGTATTCATTTCCATAATCAAAAAGTTGAACTTTCATAAATTATAGATTCAGGGCCCCCAGTTATTTGTTTATTTTTTACATCATTTGGGCTTCCAGCTCATAAAACCCACAAAATCAGGAATTCGAAAAATTACAATACTGTGAAGAAATCACCATTCTCAGTTTTTGTAGAAAGAGAAGTTATGGTCACATTAAATCAATCAAAATATGATACTTTCAAAACGATATGTTCATCTTCAATACTTGGTTGGGAAACCTTTTCTTTAATCACTGTGGCATTGTCTGGGAGTTGGGGAAGCCCAGATTTCCTTGATGCTTTCTCTCAGTTCTTCTTTGTTTTTGGGTCTGGTGCCCCTCATAGACACTCAATGGGGTTTAGATCCGGTGAGTTGGATGGTCAAGCACTGTGATGGCATGGGCATCAAACCAGGTTTTGGTGCTTCTGGTGGTTTGGGCAGGGGCCAGGTCCTGCTGGAAGAGGAAATCTGCATCTCCATACAGATCCTCTGCAGAAGGAATCGTGAAGTCCTCTAAAACATTCGGGGAGACTGTTGCGGTGACCTTGGATTTAAGAAAGCAGAGTTGACCAACACCTGCACTGGACATTGCACCCCAAATCATGACTGCCTGTGGATATTTCACACTGGACCTCAAGCAGCGTGGGTTCTGTTCTTCACCCGTCTTCCTCCAAACCCTTCGACCTCGATTCCCGAATGAAAGGCACACTTTACTTTCATCGGAAAAGAGGACCTCGGACCACCGGCCGACAGTCCGGTCCTCCTCCTCCTGAATCATGAATCAACTTTTCCATGATATTCAAATTTTTTTGGAAAGGGTCTGTATATACAGTGTTCACGTGTTATATCGCAGTTCACCTATTGCGAATTCAATTTTTTTTTCTCATATTACTTACGCACTTAAGTCGCCATATTGTGGGATTTTAAATGTATGCTCAAATTTTTTTGTGGTAAAATAAATGCTTCCTCGCCTAAAACCTTCAAACTGTTCAAAAAGGAAAAGAAAAATTCATTAACACACAAGGAATAAAATGCACATAGTGTACAGTAGTGCATTACTGTTAAGCGCTTAAAATGTGTTTATAAAAGTATGGGAGCGGTTACTCGGGGTGTGGGGAAGATTAATAAGAGTCTGGGGAGGTTCATACTGCTTTAAAAATATATATTGTATACATCCCAAAAGTACGTGGTCTCTACTTCGAAGATTCCACCTATTGCGGGGGTGGTCCGGAACCTAACCCACCCGATAAACGAGGGATTACTGTATCCATTTGTAACAATAGGCATTCGATATCATATCAAAGTACTGCGGTGGTGGGTTGACGTAATTCCCCTACTTCCGGAACTCGAGGCCGTTTAAAGTGCTCCACACGTTAGTTTTCGGAGTGCCAGACTACTTACGGTTGACTTCGTGTTTTCTTTCCAATGCATTTTTACTCTACATTTAAAAAAACAAAAATAATAATCTTTATAGAGGGCTCTTTGTTTTCCAGCCAGAAAATATCAGCTAACAGTGTGTATCATTGTTTTAGGGGTTATGAACTAATTAGTGCACGGAAAACCGTATTTTCACTTGATTACAAGGCATTGTGTCTAAAATCATCCAAACATTTTGGAGAAATTCTTGCCTGAGACATTGTCATTACTTAAGCATTGACTCCACCCACATTCCATATCTTTTCCCCCTCCTAGACATCATGAAGTCCAAAAGCAACCCAGATATCCTTAAGATGGCAGCTGCTGCGGCCAAACGTTCAGAACGCACCATGAGGTCAAAGGTGAGTTCCCTGTTAATAGAGAAGTCAGTTCCTCATCCCATATTTGTGATTCAGGAGTTCTTATGAAAGTGCCTCACACATTGTGCCCACATTAAATTGCACAAAAAGAAGTGGGTGGGTGATTCCAGCAAATCAGCAGCTCTCGGCCTCCTACTGCCACCTACTGGCCGCAGTGGCTGCATGCATTTTGCGACAGCATAGCCAGCTGGCCCTCTTGAGCTGCTCTTTGTTTACTCATTGTACGACTCCCGTTCAAAGTGTGTGGTGGCAGGTTAACGGCAAAGCGGTCTAATGCACACTTCGTGGTCTGTTTTCCCCCTTCTGTCCCCAGTGTGTGAGTCGCGACATGCCCTGGGACAGTTAGTGTTGCTGAGGACGTGTAGGCCTCCCTCCCCTTTAGGTACGACAAATGTTTTGAGTATGTCCTCCGCCATCAAAGCACCAGACCGATTTGAGTCACCCCTTCACATTCCAATGCACAAATAATCACTGCACAAATGCATGCTGGTTAAGAACACTGTTGTGGAGGACTTTACGTGTGTCTGTTTGTCCGCCGCCGATGATGCTGATAAGACCTTTTTGTAATGACACATTAGCAGACGTGCATTTTATGAATGACTTGCATGCAGTGCCTCTTTGGGCCCTAAAACTAAATGCACTAGTTTCTTATCTTTTTGTGTTTTCCACATCGGTAGCCACAAGGCAGAACAACCAGCGTTTTGACTTATTAAAGACTTTGTGTGTCGTCGGTAGGTGTTTCTTTAAGACACATTTTCCTTATGAAGTCATTCATATCCAGCTTCTCTTGTATTGTAGGTGCAGAGATTGGTAATTAAAGATTTAGAAAATTGAAAATGAAAGCAAGGCAGTCGTGGTACTCGGCGTGGGCAAGTATGCCTTTCTCCATCTGTATCCTCAACCAAAGCTGAAGTAGCTGGCTCCTTCTTCAACTCAGGGAAAGAATAACATGCATTTGAAGCCACAAATATTTATTTTTGTAGACAAACCATCCCGTGAGATGACAATATCATATAATATTCCAAAACCCCACAAACGAAGGCCTCTCCTCAAACATCTATTCTCCACAGTTGAGTGGACTTCGCTGACCACTATTTGACTGTTAGAAAGACTCTTGAGACAATTTTGGGCTTCAGTCTTTGAGGTAACGGTTTGGAAAAAGCCTTTTTCTGTTCCAGGATTACTGTGCCCGCCCCAGCGCACCACCAACTTGTACAACTTTTGTGGGGGACTTTGAAATGTCTAACTGGTGTACAGTAAAGACAATAATAATAATGTCTGCTTTCCTTTCAACCCCAACAGAGTCTAAAGGAAGGACTGACACCTGAGCAAAGACTCCACCTGTTTGAAAATAAGGACACAAAGGAGTTCTGAATGTGACGTGTCACTTCCACTTACCTTGCTGCATGCTTTAAAGTCCACTATTTAGCTCTGATTTATTTGGTAACACTACACACACTGGTCACAAAACAAACATGTATTATTAAAGGACACATGGTATGAAGTTTGGATTTGACGTTTAGAAATTGCATTCCATGCACTTCAGTTAACTGTGACAATTTTTGTATCGTTTTGCTGTCATTGTCTTACTGTAAATATTGTTTTTAATTGAGCATCTGCTACGCGTTACACTAAAACTATGACTGTGTAAGCTACTGTTTTAACTCCTAGACTGTTGCGAGCCAGAATGTGACGTTCAAACGGCGGCATAGTTCGGCAAATAATGCATGCATAAAACGTAGGAATGGGTCTGGCGTTCAGGTCTGCACGTGAAACGCTCTTGTCAGAATTCCAGCACAGATGGATCGTAGATTTGCATTTTCAAACAACAATCTACCATGTTGCTCTGTCACCTGAGTTCAAAGTAACATCATAGATGTTACTCCTCCATCCTTGGATTGACCCCATGGAAAAACTGCAGCTGAATGCACATGGATGAGGTTCTCGGACTATAATTTATGTTAAATTTTATAGTTTATTATTATTATTATTATTATTTTTATTTTTTTTTGCTCACTGCATTTATTGTTCCAGCTGTTTAGAAGTTGGTTGTAGTTTTGTTCAGTGACAGTCTATTTATTGAAATGGTTGGGATTTTTCTTTCACATTCCCTTTCCTCTGTACGCTGATATTGTAAATATAGACCAAATACACGTATCCATCAACTGATTACAGGTTTATTAGCAATAAATATTTTTGCACCCTTTATGACTGAATTGTGTAACTTACTTTTTTTCAATGTAATTTTATTTTTGTATATATATATATATATATATATATATATTATTATTATTATTTTTTTTTTTTTTTAAATATATAACCCTTTTCCCAGATTTACTTTTTCATTCCACTGCCGAACAGGACAAATGTAATATTATTTGCGGTTGTCACTCGGTTTGGGTCAGCAATAATTGAACTTCTATAAACTTTGTATGCACTAGTTTGTCTCTTATGGTGTAATTTCCTCAAAAAGTTGTTAAATTAAGTGGACATAAAAGATTGAAAGAAATACAGAAATTAAGCTTGAGGTGATCTTAATAGTCACACAGACTAATACTACCTCATTTACTCTTAAGATTTAAATGGAGTAATTAGTCACAGCTAAATGGAAATGTGTCAGTTTATTAACCACAAACAAAGGTAATGGGAGTAAGTGTCGATGGCAATACGCACACAAACAAATGCAAATAGTTTCAAGGGATTTTAAGTTGCTCAAACGAGCTCGAACCACTTTGCTTCCCCGTACAATACCTTTGTTTCATGTTTGTGTGTGTGTTTAAAGATAATTCTAAGCAATGTACAAATGCAGAAACCCGTTTTTCTGAAAGTGACATTTCGTAATTGTAGTCCAGTAGCATCTGGATGAGGTGCACCTTATTTCAAGATCCTGCCCGACGTTGCAGTCACGGTTTCTGCAGAAGATGTCAAAACGTCCATGTTATGAGATTTTATTGTGGAGGGTGCGTCCGGAACTTGAAGATGTAGGGGACAACTTGGCGCTGTGGTCATTAGTGTTCCTGGAAAGTCTAAGGTCCTGTTTTTTGAATTCGGGGATTTCTACGTGAGTAATTCGATTTGGTCCGAAAGGATGAGCCCTTGAAGGAGATGCGGGGTGGAAGACTTTCTCAGCTGGACGTTTAAAAGGCGACGATCCCTCCCGCCCGGGTAAGTTTGGGCAGCTTCCTGAGTAAAGCGCATTACCTCCGCTCTGTCTTTGTTTCAGCCAGTCGGGCCTTGCCCAGTAACAGGCACTGCTCTGAAACACGTTGCCGAACTCAATGGAAATGAAGTCGAAACTTCATAAACAACGAGCGTCGTTGGGTTTGTGTGTCTCCGAGAAGTAAAGTTCCACAAATTCATACGCATGTATATAGACGTTTTAATTCGGGCTAGGTATTTAGTGATCATTCCAATCGAATGAGCCACGATATGCCGTTCTTCGTATCACGAAGTTACTAGCACAGTGACTTCAGGTTCAACGGTTTAGCAGTAAAAGTTGCCATTTTGGTGAAATATCACAGCTGTGGTCAAGGCGCACATCGCCGAAATGAATGTCGGCCCTCGTAAATGGCTTTCAATGCTCAAACGATGATATATACCTCCTGACTTTGTGTCATTATTTCAAACAATTTGAAAGTGTCAATTAGTAGGCGTAGTTCAGCGTAGCCGGGCCTAGCTAGCTAACGTTAGCGGTGGCTAAGCTCCATTACCTGACCTGTCAACGTTGTGGGGAAGTTGTCAGTCGCTTCCGAGAAAAGAATCTTTGAAACCGAAGCACGTTCCTTTCAACATTCGGTTACGCTTAGGAAGAACATGTCAAACGAGATCGTGTCTTTAAATGGCAGCGATATTCTCTTGCACGTCACTTTACGATGTGTCAGCGTAACGTTTATGATACATTTCTAGCTTTCATACATAGTTGAAGATAATCGCAACATTATTAACTTGAAGAGTTTAAAGTGTCATTTTAAGTCCGGACTCAAAAGAGTAGTTAATGGTATTGTATGTGTTCAGTTTTTAGACAATAAAGGGTGTGCTGTAGCGACTGGACCTGTTTCGAAGAAGTCAAATAGTTTTTGCGGGGGTTCAAATTCTATTGGGGGGCGGAAAAAAAAAAAAAAAAAAGGTTCATGAATTAATGACACAACTTTGTGTGTTGTAGTTGCTATGGAGCAACCACCAGGGAGCTTGGATGATCTACAACCTCAGGACCTCTCCACCTCAAGCATCTCCAGTGTGGTTGACCTGACCAGGAAAGGCAGCCTGAATTTCATGTCCTGCGACGTCCGCCACCTGCTACACAACCCGGACTCCGGATTACCCTTATCCTCGGATGCCTCGCACCAGTCAGCGCCTCTAATTCAACAAGACAATGCCTTGTCCCACACCACAGTGACCCTATCCTATGTGAGCAGGTCTCACATTTACTCAACATCTCAGCCTCTAACTGCTTTGCCGCCTATCGGCAAGTTCTCCCTCCTCCCCGCTTGTGAGGCTGAGAAAGGGCTCGGGGAGACCACCTATACACTTAACCGGCATTACTTGGAACATATTGACACACCGGTGGACCTTGCTACCAAGGCTTTTCGTTCGTCGTCGAAGGCTCCAGAGATCGACGGAGAATGTCTTCCACAGCGGCGTTGTGAATTAATTGGGCCGGTAAGTTCGAGCGCGACTATCGGAGAGGAACACGTCATTCCAGCACGGGTGGAAAACAATGAAGGGTTGGAGAATGGACAAGATGACAGCCGGTCGAATTTAGGTGTGGGTCCTGAATTGTCACCGGAGACTGACACGGCTGTCCTAAAGAACAATGAGAGGAAGGGAATCTCTGAGATGCTGCTACAATTATCTCAAAAAAAGGAGCCAGTGGTTGTCCAGAAGAAAGTGGCTGCAATAGAGCCGTGCTCACTGACCAGGGACTATAAAAGCCCTCTAGAAGACCCCGTCTCGCCCTCTGCTACCTCACTCGAGGATGTGTTGATGCTGCCCCGAGCCTCCAGCTCACCGAGCGGGGACCACTCTTTTCAAGCATGGGACGACTCAATCACAGAAGGTGCCATTCAGCTCGGGACTGACACCGGCAACACCGCCGCAAGTCGTGATTCCAGCGATGGCGTCCACACAAGGAGGCCAGAGCTGCAGCCATCGGTCGACTTGGCAGAGGTTGGTCGTTTGTCAGGAACTTCCGAGGACAAACCCAAAACCGTTACCCCTCACATGAACGACAATGGCAGCGCGCTTCAGACGACTCGAAAGCAAAGAAAGCTGCCTTTGCGTTCAAATCGAGGGGTTCGCTTACAATCGTTTGTTATGAATATCAATTCAAGCAGTTATAAAGTATCAGGATGCATTAACACTAATTTAGACTCTTCCAAAATGACAACTCGGGAATCTTACGCAACAAATCCAAAGAGGATTGACACCACCCTGTCTGATGGGAAAAGGAGAAGCAGAGTGAAAGCAAAACAGAAAGCACGAAGCAGGCATCAAAAATGTAAAACCACTATCAGTCAACCTAATCAATGCAAAAACACTACCTCTAATTGTGTTACTCATTCCCAAAAATTGAACAGCAAAAGCTCTAAGTTTACAAAGACTGTGCCAGACGATGTTCCCTACCCTGGACACTTGCCACAGATGAGTCCTGTAAGGTCAAAGAGAAGACTCTGTTCAGCATCAAATCCTCAGTTTAAGAAATCAAAGGAGCTTCCTGTACACTACGAGCTCTTGTTGGAAACAAATCCAGCAAGATGTCCCCCACCAGCACCTAAAGAATCTCCAAAGGAAAGCCCACGTTCAGCTGAAGCTCCGCAAATATTGCCAGCCGCAAAGACCAAGGTTGCTCGCACTCCCAAGAGACAACGGAAGAAACCGTATAACCCGAGACCGTTTACTTCCCCCTTCGCTCCTAAGGAGCCTGAGATCAAGTTGAAGTACATCCACTACAAGGAGGAGAAAAAGGATTTGAGGGTCGATAATTTCTCCCCTGTCATCCGTATGCATCGCCAGCAGTCATCGGCATCGCAATGCACTGTCGTGAACTACCCGGAAAAGGTCAGGACGCCGCACAAAAAGGGCCAGAGAGAGCTACAGGATCATAACGGTAGCTTTCTTTCTGGAACTGTACCCGGCAGTTCCTGTCTCCAGCTGGGCCGGGCGTCCGCTCAGGGTCAGCACCGGGGCCCCCTTGTCTGTTGCCTGTGTGGACTCTCTGCCAACGCCATGGACTTGGGGGATCTCCACGGTCCCTATTATCCCGAAGGATACCGGCCGAGCGCCAAAACATCGACGCGTTCGTCCGGCCTTAAAGGTGACAAGGACGAATCCAGCGATTCAGATTCTTCGTCCTGTAGTGTTGGCGGCAGGGGGAGGAAACATGCCGCTCTACCCTCATCCTGGAAGCACAGCCCAGCAAATCAGTGGTGGCAAAAAGGCCTCCCGCCAAGCCGCCAGAGGACCGCTGACAACACCGGAAGCCCTGCGGCAAAACGTGCGCGTTCAGAAATGTGGCCAACAGATGTGGAGGACTGGTACAGCCCCCCGGTGCTGCCCCTTGAGCCCTGTGAGTACTGGCTCCACGAAGACTGTGGCATCTGGTCGACTGGCGTGTTCTTGGTGAAGGGCAGAGTCTATGGCCTGGAGGAATCTGTCAAAGTGGCCCAGAAGACGGTAAAGCGGCAATTTAAGACTGTAATGTCGTCGTCGTCGTCATCATGTTTCAAAAAATATCTTCTTTTACTGCGTCATAGTTTTCTGATGTTCGGCTTATTGCCGACAGCGTAAGTCTCTTGTGCGCTGGTGACTGAGGACCGTTAAGAAGTCCATTTCATTTTCCCAAATTAGGGCCTTAAATATCCTTGAAAATTATGTGATCCTTAAATCTCATGTTTAAATGTCTCGTGTCAAAAATGACATGAAGTGCTTGAGTGGAGATAAAATCATAGGTTATATTGCGGTTTCATGTTGTTACGTGGAGATGTGGTAGGATTTAGGGGCTTTGCATTACCTGCAAGTTGCAATCACTGGAAAACGTTTTCACACCAATATCAAAAAAATGTTTTTTCAAATAATGTGCTAATAATTAGGCTTTACACGATCAGGATTTTTGGGGCCGATCAGCGAGTTTAAAAAAACGATCACCGATCCGATCACAAGATAGAGGAATGTGTCTAATTAAATGACCTGTTCGTTTACTGTATATACTTAATTGCTCCAAAAAAAGCTATTTACAATAAATAATGTATCTTTGTTCCTCCATTTATGCCAGTGAGGCATATGGCAGACAGAACAAATGAATGCTCTTCTATTAGATGGCAGGAAGTAAATGCAGTAATTCATGTATCCACTTTTTGTGACATTTTTGTTCGTTGGTGTGCCGTGAGATTTTTCAACTGTAAAGTATATTCCTCGGCTCCATAAAGGTTGGAAATCACGGCTCTCGTCAGATCGTGGATTCTAATCAGTCAGGTCAAAGCAACGTTACATTGCTAACTTAATGCAATTAAGTGACTTTATTTTCAATGAAATGACTTATCCCACACGGAAACTTTAGAGCATGATTCGACAGAACGGTGACATGTTTACGTACAAACGTTCGTGATACCACTAGCTTGCTAGGCTACGTAACGTTTTTGTTGCCTGCTTGCGAGCCGTATGGTATTCAAAGTACGTGAACGTACCTCAAGCGAGCCTTAAACGAACGTCCTCTCCTGTCCTCAGCACCGGTGACCACCAACACACGTTTTTCCCCATTTTGTCCTTATAATACCGTCGGCGCGCTCCGCTCTTGTTGTCGTCGCCACGGTAACGAGTGTATCCGGTCGCATTTGAGTCGACCAGATAAAGCCCACTGATCGTAAAAAACGGGATGCAGTGGTATCGGAATATCAGATTTTATTGCAGTACACTGACAGTGCAAATTGATCTTGTCGTCTGCCGGGCATTACGTGCTGTCTGTCTCAGACGTGTTGTCTGTTCCACACCGCCGACGTATTTTTTCTTTTTTTTTTTAAATAACTTTATTGGCTGTCAGATATTTACAGTACTACGTCAAAAGAAACGCGACAAGGCTAAAAATCAACTAGCTTTTGGATTCAAATATACTGTGCGCGCGGCGACGCGGAGTGAATGTCTTTGATCGGATCGGCGAATTATGACATTAAAGCCGATCAGCATAAAATGCTAAATATCGTCCGATACCGATCAGCCCGATAAAATCGGTGTAAAGTCTAATTCTCACAGTATTTAAATGGCTTGCCCAAGTGTTGTTCAGCAAACTTTAAACGAACTTTGACATGTGCAGTGGGGTCTTGCGTGCATTACTCACCGTTTTCCTTTTGAGAACAGTACCTGCTAATTCCAGGTCTTTTTGAAGCGCTCCACAGGTGGTCCTTGACTCTTGGACAACTCTTCTGACTATTCTTTGCGTTCCTGTGTCAGAAATCTTGCGAGGAGTACCTGATGGAGGCAAATTTATGGTGGTATGATTGCGTATTACGGCCCCAACCGTGCTGACTGGAACGTTCAGAAACTTACAAGCGCGCCTGTAACGAATGCCGCCGTTATGTTTTGCAACAATTGGTTTGCGATGGTCTCGAGACAGCTCTTTGCTCTTAGCCATCATGAGATGTGTTTTGACTCACACCTCGGCAATGAGACCTTTTTGTAGGCCATCAATTCAATTCAAGACCGAACCTGCTGATATTCGTTTGCACTGACAAGGGGCCGGACTGCTGCTTGATTATTGATCGATTTGAGGCGTTGTCTCTTTCGCTGCCTTTTTGCACCTCTCTTTCCTCGTGTGTTCAATTTTCTTCGTATGTATGGATTACTTGGGTTGTTCCCAACATCTGGTGAAAATGTTATGTCAATAGCACCCTTGGAAATATATTTAGTGAGGAAAAATGGTGACGTGTTAAATACTCATTTCAGCTGCTATAGATTTAGTAGGGATGGGTGGGTACCGATACCATAATTGGTATCAGTGCGGTACCTGCCTTATTTCAAAGTATCGAGTCGTCGTGAATGCCGCGTATACCGACCACCGATACTAAAGGCAAAACAAATCTGACATTAAGTAGGTCCTCCTCGCCAGTAGATGGTGCTACGGTGGCGGTTTGACACGTCAGCGAATCGCCATCGGCGTGAGAAAGAATGAAAGAAAGGTCTTTGTTCACAATTATCTTGTCATTGTGTTCATTGAATTTGTATGTATCAAACATACTAGCAGCATCCTTACGCACGTTTGAATACAAAAAGTGGTATTGAGCTTCCTTCATATTTAGCAACTTTTTCCTTTTTTAAGATCAAAGACGCGTGGCTCTCACATTCATCGTAGTTGCCCATCCGGTGTACTAGTGTGAAATGAGATGTCAATGAGCAACCGTGCCAACGCTCATTGAGTTCGGCATTTAGCCAAAGCTCCCACTGTCGTTGTGCACGAGTCACGAGTGTATTACGCCGGGGTAACGTTTGGATTGGTTGGAGCTCGTAGAATTCAAAATGAAGCCATTTGTGGCGCATCGGAGTTGAACCGGTTGGTTTGCGTGGCCTTGAATTTTGCACAGCTTGCAGCCGGTTTCACTAGCAGCTTTCTTGTAGGATAAAGGCTCGGCCCATACTGTAGAAAAGCTTGCAAAAGGCACGCCAATGAATTGTGTGTGTGTGTGCGCAGACGTGCTCGGCCTGCTCTGCCCCAGGCGCGACGCTAGGCTGCTTCTGCAAAGGTTGTCCCAGCAAGTACCACTACAGGTGTGCTCTAGAGGCAGGTAAGGTCACACTTCATTGTATATTATTATTATTACGAACCAGAGGTGGTGAGGTGGTCGTACGACTTGACTCGAGTCACCAATTTTAGGACTTGCTTGTCTTCAATTTCAAAACGACTCGACTTGGACTTCAAATACGCGACCTGACGAGTCTTTCCTGTTCACAGGAGAACATCAGCGTTTTCAACAAAGCGAGCTCTTTGTTTTCGAAAGAACTATTTGTTGTCCGTGCCAAAAGCAACAGCACAGAACCTTTCTGTCCGCTCGAGCCGCCTGCCCTGCCCTGCCCTGCCCTGTCCCAAAATCCTAAAAATCAATGTTTTCTCAAATGACATGACATGTCCGGGCTTTTGTCCTTGTGATGCAGACGTCGCTCTTTATGAAGACCAGATACTGCAGGTAAGACGGGATTAATAATGACTGGACTTATAATGATAACCTGTGACTTGCCCTAGACGGACGGAATGCCTTGGGACTTGTACACGTGACTTGATCCCATCTTTGCTCTTTGACATTTTTCTTCTCCAGGCTCGTGACCATCATTATGTTTTTGTTTCTGTTTTGAATAGATTTTACAATCGAGTACAATCAAAATGTCGCTTTGAAGCACGATGATACACTGTATACACTGTATGCAACGAAAGGAGGAAGAAAAATCGAAATGTTGCGCAAATGTAGTGTGCTTGGGTGATTTAGTTTTGCAGCCCTTTTTTAGGGGAAAACTTCATAGTTTGTAGTAGCTTATAGTTTGGGCTTGAAAGATCTTTTGTGACACTAGTTCTGTAACTTTTCTTATATGTGAGGTGCGCCGACGGCTCATGTAATTTGCTGACGTCACAAGTACATTTTTATGACACTGAAGGAATAGTTTTCATGAAAAGTTTGGAGGTGTTCAACTGGACCACTGTACATCATTTACGTTAAGGCTTGGATTGCGATGCGCTAGCTCAACATGAACATGGCTGTCGTTCGTACTGAACGTTTTCTTCCATCCGCTTCATGTTCTGCGGGTGCTTTGTCGGCTGTTGGCACTGTGGACGTGGGGCCTGATTCACCTTCTCTTCTTGTCCTCGCAGACTGTGTCCTCATCGAAGAAAACTTATCCATGAAGTGTAAAAAGCACAAGGTGAGCACAAAACAGCTCTTGATGTGGGACAACATGCAGACGGGTTTTGTTTGCGGAAGTAAGATTAACTCAGAATCATGTTAAATGTTCCATCCTACCCTAGAACAAGACATTCAAAACCCCAGTGGGGATGCACAGTGATCCCAGGAGAAAAAGGCCCTCTTGGTGAGTAAAAGAAGCTGTGTGTGTGCGTGCGCGCGCGCGCGAGACACTTTGCTAGATCACTTTGGATAGCTAAGGTATCAACATAAGTCCCATTTTTCATCATTCGTTTGAAGGAGACATGCATTTTTACAGAATTTAGTTTCCACTTTCCAGGTGTTGTAATAACACATCTGTGACGTGCTTTGTTCAAAATAATCCAAAGATCAAGCATGATAGCACGGTCTTATGCAAGTGAGCGACTGTGCTGGGCCAACGGTGAGTCCGGCTTTCATTGCCAAGATAACTCGGGCGGCGCGGCACGTCATACACTGCGCTGTGTATTTGTGGCACACAGACACATAACTCAACACAAATGTGGCTATATAAGAGATCAACCCCATACACTCCTGTTCAAATTCCAGGTTTTTGTGATATAAAAAAACGACACCAACATATATCATTTCAAAACTTTTCCCACCCTTGATGTAACCTACAACCTGTACAACTTCATTGAAAAAGAATTGAAAGCTTTTTGGCAGAAGTAAAAAAAAAAAAAAAAAAGCACTCCCATAATGCAGTTGCACAAGTGTGTACATAACTAGCGTTAGTGGCTGCATTCGGAATGAACCAATGATGTGAAATGGGAGTTATCACACATCTGCCACCCTTTAAAGTGCCTCTTAACCAGAGGTGGGTAGAGCAGCCAAATATTCTACTCAAGTAAAAGTACTGTTACTTTACAATAACTTTTAAAGTAGTCATCCAAATATTTGCTTGAGTAAGAAAGTACTGCATGAAAAACTACTCAAGTAATGAGCAACTTCCGTTTTGTTTTGTTTTTTAATCAGAGCATGAACGTCAATTACAATTAAAAAAATAATAATATATGGGAGTCGACGCACACCTGCCACCATTTCAATTTTTAACTGGCCAAAAACCAACAACACATACATGAGGCCCCAAACATGATTTGCTTTATTCGCTTAAATGACTTCATGAAGAAGCTGTTTGCCGAACAGACTTATTGACGATGTGTGCGTGTGCGACACCATAGGTATAGTGCTAATTTTGCCACATCACTGCCAAAACAAAAATAGAAAGATCTGCAACTTATCGCAAGTTGTTTTCTCAAGTTAGAAGCGGGCTGAAATATCCAAGTTTGGGCAGTCGCATTTTAAGAGCTGCATGATAAAGCTGCTGTTTTTTGGAATCTATAAATGAAACACAGTCGCGCGGCTGTTCCCGCCATTTTGTCCCCAGCACCATAGTGTTTCTGCTTAGCTAGTGCATAGCGCTCGTCTGTGTTCGTGCGGCGGGAGTATCTTTGCCTTTTTTCACACTCTCAGCAGTAATGGTAAGTATAGAATCTTATTTTTTTATTTGAATGTATTTGAGTTTCTTGATACGAAGTGTTAACCTTTCCCGCTCCGGTCACCTGACCGTGGTCGGGAGACGCAGGGCTTAACTCCCTTCTCTCGTTGCGCAGCTGAGCCGGGTGGCGGCAACAATAACGGCACCAAGCACCGATTTGCTGCTTGAACGGCTTTATTAGCTCCTCTGCACACGCGACGTCAACGGGTCCTCCGCTAATCGCTACTCTTCCCCGGTCGCCGTCACTACACTCGCTACTGTACGCACTCGCACGCCTTCGCAGTCCCGTCTCACTCACACATCGACGCACACGCCCACACACACTGAGCTTGCTGTCACAATCACGTGGGACAATACCCGTACCAGAAGTACTTCGCCGTAAATTTCGACTAACGGTGAAATCCGACTTGTGCGGAAATTCGTGTTACGTCGCCAGCGTAGGAACGTTCATAAATCGAGGACTTCCTGTATACTGCTCGTGCACTCACTGTCGTAGTCTCGCCACGCTGCACTATTTGCATATCTGTTGTTGACCAATACTGGCCACTCATGACAGAGTAGCATTTGCCTCATTTGCACACTGACTGAGGAGTATCTGCAACATTTGCACAATCGACATTGTCCCAGATGATCGCGCTACTCGTCACTTTAAACCGCATCCACTCCTTGAAGTCTCGGCGCCCTTTGCACAATGCTCATTGCAATATCAGTGGACTCTGCATCTTTTTGCACAATTGTCAAAAAAAACAACAACATTGTACCGGGATTACCAGATAAGTAGCAACCCTTTACTGCTCAGTGACTGTTTTTGTCAACGTCTTTATGTCTCCAAAGTGTTCTCTGTCAATTGACAATTGTCTGTTGTCGTACTCGAGCGGCTCCAACTAGCGGAGACAAATTCCTTGTGTGTTTTTTGGACATACTTGGCAAATAAAGAGGCTTCTGATTCAGGGATGGGCAAAAGTACAATGAGCCCCTCGGTTGTTTCATCGATCCCGACAAGCATTTATCAAGAGTCACAAATATTGTTGGCATGAAGTCAAGTTTCCTAAAAATGGGATTGATTTTTTTTTTTTATATTTCAACTATTTTCTAATTATTTCTCTTCGAATTGGTTGACTGATTTAATATTCATATGATTCAATACATACATTTTGTTTTTTTCATAAATGGTTAATTTAGCTTACCATAATTTCTCGTGTATATTGCACATTTCCTTTCCCCAAAGAAATTGCCAATAGTGCGCATTACACGTAGGTATATGAGAAAATGAAAAAGACTTTCACATTTGATAAATGTATGCCGCCATCTAGAGGTTGTGAAAAAGCTCCACAGGTTATGAAACACATTCATTCCAATAGAACAGGGGTACATATGACTGTATAGATGTATAATTGTGCTCATAAGTTTACATACCCAGGCAGAATATGAAATATTGTTTTTTTTGGTATTTTTGTATTTTTATTTATTTTTAAAAAATACGACTGATGACAACAACCGTCATTCATTTCTTTATGGTTATGTTTTTGTTTACTGATAATGCTTTTCTGAAATACTTGACGACAGTTTAATTTGAATCCCACTCAAATAAAATTAAATGTGTTTCCCCTGGTCCTTCATGTTTTCTTTGAAGAATTGTACACATCTTACAAATTCTGCCTGGGTAATCAAACATATGAGCACAGTTGTGTGTTTTCTCACTTATGAAATTAAAGTAGGGCTGTGAATTTCAAAGTAAGAGCAAGTAAATCAAAAGTAAGTATTATGTGTTCAAATAAAGTGCTTAACTTGAGAATAATTTGAAAAAACCAACAAAATACAGATGATACCGTTTTGATCATATGGGTAAAAGCAAAATCATGCATTGTAAAAATGCATTATACATAGGTTGACGGGTTTTGCAGAATCTTGAGGTCAACTTTGGGGGTGCGCATTATACACGAGAAATTACAGTAACTATAAATAAGTAGTTTTAAAATGAGCATACATTGTTTTGTAATTAAAAAAAAAAGATTTTACATTTTTATTCACCATTATTTAGGTTTTATTTATTTGTCTAATTAAATCATGGGTAAATAGATTTTCAATAAAATAAGTTCATATTACCAAAATAATTCTGCATAAACAGTACATTTGAAACTTTAACAATTCAATAATTTCTTCAATAATAACCATTAAAATAACTAGAAATTACAAAATTTAAAATGGGAATGAATAATTTCATTGGTTAAAATTGTTCATTTATTAATTTTTGGGGGTGGTTATTCATTTATCTGATTGTTTTACTGTAAATAAAATAAAACAATATTTTTAAAGAACACATTGAATTATTAGAGTAAATATATTTTTTTCAATTTCACCACTTTTGACCAAATGTCCAAATGACCTGGCCCATCTGTCCATTTTCATAATCCAATGTAGCCCTTGAGCACAAAAACGTAACTTTTTGTTTTAGTCAATTTTAGTAGACGACGACGTCGTTCCCAAATCGTTTTTTGAATTTCTTTTTTTCCACCTCTCACACTTCTTCAGTTTGTTCCAAAAAAAAAATCACACTAGCAGCGGGAATTTAGAGCAACGCGTTACGTTTTGTCAGCGCACACAAAAAGGTAGAGGCGAGACACATCCCTTTGATTGGCTTTGTTTGTGTCTTGCAGATAGCCTGCAATCACTTGGTATTCAAACAGAACTGAAAAATAAGGATCAGATTTTGACGAAGAAAAATGTTTTTTCCAACAGCATGTTGGAAATACAGTTGCCTCAAACACACACGCGGGATAATCAATCAGGTTCCTCTTTTGGAGGCACCTGAAAATTGGGCCTTGGCCGACGAGGATCAGAAGTCGATTATCACGACGCGCGACTCGACTCGACTCGACTCGACTCGACCGGTTTCTCACGTTTGTCATTGTTTCCCTGTTCTCCCATGCAGACATTTGGCCCGCCGAATGGCGCGGGGGCCGGCTCGCCCTGTGGACTGTGCGGACCGGCATCCTTGTTATGGACAGCTTGCACCCATAAACCTTAACTCCTCCTTTCTGGTAGACTCTCAGAAATTATTGATATGGATTGTTTTCTTTTCTCACACAACAATCAAGATATTTAATTCACCCAAAAAACAATGTTGTAAATATTTGATTATATTGGGTTGTATTTATTCATTTCGCTGCTTTTGTCGGGAGTGTTTTTAAGTTATTGGTAAAGCCAGTTAATCATTTAACTAAGACGCTGCGGCAGATGTAACGCTGAAGAGCGGAGCCACATGAGGTTCCTTTAGTTCGAAGAAATATATGCATTGAATTTTTTGTAAAACTACAGAACTATGTTCCGGTTGACATTTGTAGAGGGAAGCGGTCCCAGGAATTTGCTTTGAATGTACCCTCCTCCCCACGTGTACGGTCGGAAGCACTTTTTGCGGCGTCTGCAGCACGAGTTGCACACGCACCCTCCCTCCCTCTTCCATCTTCTTCTCTTTGGCAAGGAACGAGCGCCTCTCAGGCCACATTTACCACTGCATGCTTCAAGTGACGCCATTCGCAAGTATATACACTGGCTTCTGCCCCCCCCCCCAAAAACGCATTTTCTATGATCAGAAATCATGGTGAAAATGTAGGCCGCGGGTGTCCAACTCAAGGCCCCGGGGGCCAGATCCGGCCCGCCGCATCATTTTATGTGGCCCGTGAAAGCAAATCATGATTCTTTCTAAAATCTGTACCAAAATGTCATATATAATAGACAATTATGTTGAGAGAGTGCATTTTTTTTGGTACCAAACCCCTTTTTGAAGTAACTTGACTAACTGTTGTCCTTCTCTTCTGATTTCAAAACTACAAGCCCAATTCCAATGAAGTCGGGACGTTGTGTTAAACATAAATCAAAACAGAATACAATGATTTGCAAATCATGTTCAAACTATATTTCATTGAATACACAACAAAGACAAGATATTGTTTTTAGCAAATAATCATGAACTTAGAATTTGATGGCTGCAACACGTTCCAACAAAGCTGGGACAGGTGGCAAAAAAGTTGAGGAATGCTCATCAAACACGTGTTTGGAACATCCCACAGGTGAACAGGCTCATTGGGAACAGCTGGGGGCCATGATTGCTTCCCTGAATTGCTCAGTCATTCACAAGCAAAGATGGGGCGAGGTTCGCCTCTTTGTCAACAAGTGTGTGAGAAAATAGTCCAACAGTTTAAGGGCAATGTTCCTCAACGTAAAATTGCACGGAATTTGGGGATTTCGTCATCTACGGTCCATAATATCATCAAAAGGTTGAGAGAATCTGGAGAAATCACTGCATGGAAGCGGCAAGGCCGAAAACCGACATCGAATGCCCGTGACCTTCGATCCCTCAAAAACCGACATCAGTGTGTAAAGGATATCGCCGCGTGGGCTCAGGAACACTTCAGACTGTTAGGGTTAGCACATCTGCCTCACAGTTCTGGGGACCAGGGTTCAAATCCCCGGCCCCGCCTGTGTGGACTTTGCATGTTCTCCCCGTGCCTGCGTGGCTTTTCTCCGGGCGCTCCGCTTTCCTCCCACGTCCCAGAAACATGCGTGCGAGGTCGATTGAAGACTCTAAATTGCCCGTAGGTGCGAATGTGAGTGCGAATGGTTGTTTGTTCCTATGTGCCCTGCGATTGGCCGGCAACCGGTTGAGGGTGTACCCCGCCTCCTGCGGCCCCAGCAGCCCGCGACCCGCGGGAGGAGAAGCGGCTCAGGAAAGGGATGGAACTTCATTGGAATTGGGATTGCCAATATGAGGAGGCCATAAAAGATGTTTGGTGGTTTCACTGTCATAATGACCCTCAGAGGGAAATCGGAAGTAAAATGTGGCCTATTTGAAAAATGGCATTGGCTCTCAAATATTATGCTGCTTTCCAGTTGTGTCCATCCTGAAAGAAGAATTGATGACAGCAGCCAGTGAAGTCATGTGGAGGTTCGCTCATTTCAATCCATGGTTGCTTCACGCGTTCCATCAATTGCTTCCTTGTCATTCAGTTGAAATCGATAATCTGACACAGGCATGACATCATCAGAATCGGCCACTCGGACACGCAGTTACGAGAATGTTGTCTTGAGATTTTATTTCTTTTTTTATCCGGCTCAAAGCACTTTGGGAGTGTGACGAGGCTTCTTGTTTTGTGTTGTCATTGATTGTGAATCCAATGGAGGGAAACGTTATAGACCTCAAGTCGGGGTTGTGTTTTGTTTCTAAATGCATTCAGTATGTTTTAAGATCAGCGCAGAAAAAAGAATTTCGGACTGAATTGTTGCGATACAGTCCCCTCCAAAAGTATTGGAACGAACGGCGAGGTCAGTCCCTTTTGTTTTTGACGTTTGGATTTCAATTTTCCAATTTCAAAATTGAGAATTCCAGCTTTTATTTCCCGGCATCTACGTGTTCATCAAGTCAGGACAGAGCCCCCCACTTTTCAAGTGAGCAAAAGTATTGGAACAGACATTAGTCAATTAACTTGGTGAATAACATTGAATATTTGGCGGCATAAGGCTTCCTTGCAAGAACTGCACGTAGCCTGCGACCCATCGACCTCACCAGACTGTTGCGTCCTGGAAGTCTGAACTTGTGGTCTCTTTTGATCTGAAACCCAAATGTCTTCCGTATCGAGCAAAAACAAAGGAATTGACCTTGCCGTTCGTTCCGAGGCGTTTGGAGGGGACTCTCTTCCACCATTTCAGTTGTACGGATTTTTGGGGTGGGGCTAAAAGAGGGTCCCAGTACGCACTTGGGCTTCTGGCTTGATTAGGCCCTCCCCCGCTATACAAGTACCGAGCGCCTTCCGTGGCTATTCGGCGCTATTGACACGGATTTCTCCCACTACAGCAGGGCTACAAAAGCGTGTCTTGCACGGGCGGATAGCGAAACATTCACACAAACTTGGCAAATTTTCTTCACACGCTTCTCTGGCGTGTGTGAAATTTACAAGACATTTTTAGTGGGTTTACAGGATCTTTAAAAGTCCTGTTCTACAGATTCAATAACTCCCTCTATTTGGTAAAAAAAAACAAAAAACAAGCTAAAGTTTACATGAATTCCTATTTCAAAAGGTAAGAATTGCTGCTCTTATCCACTGTAGTTGTGTTGATTGACTTGCAAGATGCAGCGCGGTACCTCTTAAGCCTTATGGGACGTGCTAAAGGCACACGCTCGGTTTGCAGTCCAGCGACAAATGGGATCTGCTACGGGCAGCGTTGTGCTGTGCGAGAGCCAACATTTGCGTTTGCGTTGTTCGCTGAAAAAAACCAACAACCCCATAATACTTTGATTCGTGCCACGTCTCTGTTCTGTTTGCAAACTTTTGACTGCTTTCCGAGCGTCACACGACAGCGCAAGCGTCATTTTTGTTGTTGTTGTTCGGATTGTACAATAGAGATTTGAATGATGTGCAATTAATTTGAAACCTTGCTCATATGTTGCCTGTGTGTGTGTTTATCTCAGGGCTGAAGTGATTTAGTTTTGTGGGGTTAATGGACTCTCTCTAGTTCTGGTCCAGACATTCCAACATCGTCCTTTGAGTTGAACAATGGACTGCGAGGCGTGCCACTTTTCTTTTTTTTTTTCATTGTCATCTTTATTATTATTATTATTTTTTTTTTTATATACCATCCTGTTCTCCTCTTGTAGCATTGGACAATTTAAGTATATAAAAAAAATAAATATTTTGTTGAACATTGAACAGATTTGTGTGTCTTTTGTTGAAAAACAGACTTCATTTGTGGGATTTTTTTCTTTTTCAATTATTTCTGGAACGTAAGTACGGTATGCACTACACCAAATGTGAACGTGAGGGAAATAATAAGTCATATAGTAAGTGTGAAATTACAATATAACAAACAACATGTACTGGTAGTTTTTAGTCTGCAAAGTTTGAGAGAATAAAAACGGTGCCCATCTTAATAATAATGATGATCAAACTAATGTATCAATATCAAGCAATCGACAGTTAAGGCCAAACTCAAAGCGGATCTCGACGTGCAGGTGCAGTTTTTTCATCAGCAAATGGGTAGATTTTGATTGGAAACAAGAAAACGTCAACACATATACTTTTAGTGGTTATGTGGATTACATTTTAATTCAGGTACGCACGTGCACTAAATATATACAGTAGGTGATCGAATGTTCGAGATTATGCCATAAATCACCAGGATGCTTTGCGCGCGCACACAAAAAGAAAAGATTGTTTTCTCCAAATTGTCCTGTAAGATGAAGAATCTAAATAAAGATGTGTAAAAGCAATGGAAATCGGGAACATTCCTGGCGAAAAGATCACCAGTAACTAGAGATTAACATTAATATTAGTATTAATTGGTAATCAAATAATTTGCCAATTAACTAAGTGCATGACATCACATTCCTTCATATATGGTGAGGGGCGTTTATTCACTTAGAGGGTACTGGGCACCTGAATTATTAGGGGTAAGGCATTGAAGATGAATATTACATTTATTTTGTTATCATTGTCCCATCCAAATATTAGCCTTTGTCACCTCGTTGGTGTGCTTTTTTATTTTCAGAGAGAAAATATGTCTCAAAATGATTTGCATGTGTGTTTTTCAAATCCACCAATATATCCGCGTGGTTTTTAATGTGTGTGCATTTCTCATGACTTATCATTTGTAAATCTTCAATTTTGCTCGTGAATCGTTCAAGCTGCGTTTGTTGATCAGCGGGCACGCGCATTTATTTTTGAGACAAGTTGAACAGACAAAATCCCACGTGCGGGAAGGTCCTCCCTCCATACGCTAGCGGCAGTGTTTTTGAGAGCGTCGTAGAATTTGAGAGCCAGCCACTGGTATTATTTAAACACTGTAATAATAAGCTGGGTTTTTTTTTTTAGTATCTTGCTGACAGATGAGGGACTTCTGCAGGGTCGGATCGGACCACAGACTGTTGGGTTCTTATAAAAATGACTTGCATTCAAGTCATCGACGGAGACCGAGCGGACGGAGGGAGGGCCTTCCTACACGTGGGAATCTGAAAACTGCGTTTTCCGTGCCGGATGACCACCGTCACACTCACTCAGACGAGTGGAGACGCTCTTAAGGAAAGGTAAGCTTGAAGGTCATATGAAATATCCATCCATCCATTTTCCCTTCCGCTTATCCCCACTAGGGTCGCGGGCCTGCTCGAGCCTATCCCAACTGACTCGGGGCGAGTGGCGGGGTACACCCTGAACTGGTCGCCAGCCAATCGCAGGACACATACAGTGGGTACAGAAAGTATTCAGACCCCCTTCAATTTGTCACTCTTTGTTATATTGCGGCCATTTGCTAAAGTTATTCAAGTTCTTAAGTTTTTTCCTCAGTAATGTACACCACAGCACCCCATATTGACAGAAAAAACATAATTGTTGACATTTTTGCAGATTTCTTCAAAAAGAAAAACTGAAATATCACACAGCCACAAGTATTCAGACCCTTTGCTGTGACACTCACATATATTGAACAGCGGGTGCTGTCCATTTCTTCTGATCATCCTTGAGATGGTTCCACACCTTCAGTGGAGTCCAGCTGTGTTTGATGATACTGATTGGACTGGATTAGGAAAGCCACACCCCTGTCTGTAGAAGACCTTACAGCTCACAGTGCATGTCAGAGCAAATGAGAATCATGAGGTCAGAGGAACTGCCTGAAGAGCTCAAGAGACAGAATTGTGGCAAGGCACAGATCTGGCCATGGTTAGAAAAAAATTTCTGCTGCACTTTAGGTTCGTAAGAGCACAGTGGCCTCCATAATCCTGAAATGGAAGACGTTCGGGACCACCAGAACCCTCCCGAGAGCAAACTGAGCAATCGGGGGAGAAGAGCCTTGGTGTGAGAGGGGTAAAGAAGAACCCAAAGATCACTTGTGGCTGAGCTCCAGAGATGCAGTCGGGCGATGGGAGAAAGTTCTAGAAAGTCAACCATCACCAGTCGGGGCTTTATGGCAGAGTGGCCTGACGGAAGGAAGCCTCTCCTCAGTGCAAAGACACGTGAAAGCCCGCATGGAGTGTGCAAAAAATAAAAATAAAACACCCAGATGGTGAGAAATAAGATTCTCGGGTCTGATGAGACCAAGATAGAAATTGTGGCATGTGTGGAGAAAAGCAGTGTGGCACTGCTCATCCCCTGTCCAATACAGTCCCAATAGTGAAGCATGGCGGTGGCGGCCAAGTACAGGGATATCTTGGACGAAAACCTTCTCCAGAGCGCTCAGGACTTGAGACTGGACCGAAGGTTCACCTTCCAACAAGACAATGACCCGAAGCGCACAGCTAAAATAACGAAGGAGTGGCTTCAGAACATCTCCGTGATTGTTCTTGAATGGCCCGGCCAGAGCCCTGACTAAAACCCAATTGAGCATCTCTGGAGAGACCTGAAAATGGCTGCTCACCAACGTTCACCATCCAACCTGACAGAACTGGAGAGGATCTGCAAGGAGGAATGGCAGAGGATCCCCAAATCCAGGTGGGAAAAACATTCCCCAAAAGACTCATGGCTGGATTAGCTCAAAAAGGGGGCTTCTAATTATTACTGAGCAAAGGGTCCGAATACTTATGGCTGTGTGATAGTCCAGTTTTTCTTTTTTCATAAATCTTTAATAAATAAACCGAGTGTCCCTTTCAGAATGAAGCTAAGAAATCAAAGCATAAAATAGATGATTTCAACAAGAATTCTCAATTTTATTGACGAAATCCGATATAACAGGAAGACAATTGTATTGCAGAGGCAGAACCGACCGAGTCAGAGAGCTTTTGTCCATCTGCTCACAAAAAGTCCCGAAAATGATAATGCTGGGAAATATGCCACCGGACACAAAGAAGTTTCCGAAGCGCAGCTACGACGCGTGATGAGAACGACGGGATGACGAAAACGAGAGCACGGCCAGAGGCAAACAGGTGGGCTCTTTTATTTCCAGTTTGGTGGCAATCATCTCCCGCCGTTAAGTTTCTGTACTTTTAATAAGTTAAAAAAACAACAACCAACATCTATCTCATCATGTCGCGCGCTCTCAAAGAAACCAGTCGAACGATGTTCACTTCCTGCTCACGATGATGTTCCGGTGTGATGAATGCAGCGAGGCCGCCCCGAGCCATCATTTCCTCTGGTGTCGTTCGGGACTCTTTTGAGTAGGATCACCAAAAAAAGTCTTTGGTTGGAGGCACGAGACTTACTTTCAACAAGTGCAAATCCAGGAATGCGTTTTTTTTTTCCGCCTCCACCAAGGAGTTTATATGAATTATGGACTATGCAGTACTACTTATTTGGAATATTCATATTTTGGTGTCGATACTCTGGCTTACTCACTCGTCCGGCCAACTCCCACATCTCCGAATCCCGCATGTTGCATTCATTCAAGACTCGGTACCATCTAGAATTGTGACAACGTGTGTCATGGTGGTTCGCGGTATACACGCTCACACTACGGGCCGCCGACTGGCTTTTTTTTTGTTTGTTTAAATGTTTATATTTCATTTGAATTCGGCTCCTCCCAAATAAAAACAATATTTCATAATAGAAAAAACACATCTAAGTGTATAATTGCCAAATGGAATTTGAAATCGCTAGTCACGAAAATCTGCGGCACGCAAATATTGGAGTATACGGCTATTTTGAATTCATGTTCAAAAAGGGATTTGGTGGAAGAAATGCTCTTCGTGTATGTTAATGGTGAAGAAAATGTGGCATTTTGTATTGTGTTTTGCCAAAATGAAAAATAAAGTCGGCGCACTTTCTTTGCTCATGTGGGGGGCTGGCTCCGGCCCCGGGGCCTTGAGTTTGACACCTGTGATCTATGCCAACATGGCAGACGGAACCCGTCATTGAATTGGCAGTAAATGCCACACGGTGCAGTCGATCCGCTTTTGGGTTGGCGAATTGTGTGCCGTGAATCGAGAAACGTCGGTTCCGCTTGAAGATGCCGTCGCTGTTGATTTTCGCAAACGTGAGGCTCGCGACGGCGGATCGCGGTCCCGACGATGAGGACGATGAGGTCGCGCTCCCCTTCGTGCCGCGGCTGCACGATGGGGGGAAACGGCGCTTCCGCAGCGTCCGCGTCCCTTCTTTTGTCCGACGAGGTCAGAGGTCGTCACGAGACGGACGTTTTCGCGCACTCGCCGGCCGATCCGGGAGCGGCCGGGATGACGAAGGCGACGATAATCCGAGCGGGTCGTCGACGACGCGACCGCGTCGCTTGTTTGTACGATGGGCGTCGTGGCCGAACACGCAGAGTTTCATGCAGATTCCCGGACGGAGCCGCAAAAGGCTCCCCTCCAAACGCGGGGTCCGCTTTGGCTTTGGTTGCTGTTGAAAAACGACTCCCGCGCCACTCGCTGCCCTGTCTTCCCTCGAAAGTGACCTTTGGGAAGCTTCCAAAATCATTTCATTCCCGACCCTCGTGAGCGGTTTCGTCATGTGCGGCTCTTTTGGTTTTTTTCTTCTTCTTCTTCTTCCCGGTTCCTGAAAGCGGTGATGTGAATACAAGACATGAATACAAACACACGGAATAGAAACTAATATTGATCTTTTTTTGTTTTGTTTTTTGTTTTAGCCCTAAAACATCTCACGAGATCATATGACAGTCCCTCTTGGACGGAATGCGAAATTTGTGCTACGTCAAAAGATTCTACGACAACATTTTGTGTGCGTAAAGTTGCTGAGCTACTCATCATGCATGTATTTTTTGGGGAGGGGTGGAGTGGGGGGAGCAGAGTTGAACATAAATCAAAATGTATGTTTTGGGGGGAACACGAGAGCGAGTATAACATAGTGTGAAATAGAGGTGTTCAAAGTGCAGAATTCGACTGTAACCAAGAATGGGTTGAATGAGAGCCCGAATATTCTGACTGAAAATCACCGCTCGAATGTGGTGGCAAAAAACCAAAACCAAAACCAAAACCAACAGTTCCTGAAACAGAGCGACGCGTGACATATTTGAAAAGATTTCCTCTTTCAACTTTGTCTTGGGACTGTACAACACAATTCAAGCTTTTTCCGGGAGTTTCAAGAGCCTGAAGACGTCACGCTCCATCCTGACTTCCTTTTTTTTTTTTTTATTGGAAATATTGCTTGGGGAACGCCGTTTTCGGTCTTCTGTCGTACTTTGCGGAGCTCGTCCGTCACAATTCCGACGACGACGGCGGCGGCGTTTAGCGTCCGGTTCTTCCGTGCATGCATACGGACCGTACGCGGTCGGATGAGCGGGAGAAGAAGAGCACGACGGCGAGACGAGATTGAACGTCGAGAGTGTCGGCGAGGCGCTCAGACGCAAATCTCGATGGGCGTGGCCACGAGCACGCGGCCTCCCGGCGAGCCGTTCTCCCGCGGCATCCGCTCGTAGCTGTTCGTCGACGACATCGAGCTGTCGGTGGACACGGACACGAAACGGTGACCCCCGCCCGCTTCCGTCGCGGCGCCCTTGGTCGCGCCGCCGCTCGCTCGATCCGTAGCCGCCGCCGGCGGGAGGGGGCGCAAGGGGGACAAGGGGGACAGAGTCTGCTGCTTCATCCGCTCCACGAGGAGTTCCTCGTCTTCCTCCCCGGATGAAGATGAGCACATATTGTCGTCGGCCTCCCCTCGCACATTACCCCCGCCGCTGACCCTCTCGCCGGCGCCGCTCGCCCCGTTGCCGTTGCCGTTCTTGTCGTTCTCCCCGTCCGGCATCCACGAGTGGCTGAAGTATCCGAAGACCTCTTTGACGGAGCAGCGGCGCTCCTGCTCTACCGAGAGCAGGCGGCGGAACATGCGCAGGGCCTGCTCGGTGAAGCGTCTCCACTGGGAAGGCACCGCGTTCGTCCTCCTCCTCTGCCAGCGGACGAACTCCTGGTAGAAGGAGTCGGAGGCCAGCGCCTTCTCCCACGGGAAGTTGCCGGTCAACATGCAGAAGAGCAGCACGCCGAAGGCCCACACATCCGTGCTGTAGTCCACGCAGAAACCCTCGTGGCGGGACGCGTCGCACAGCTCGGGGGCCGTGTACGGGATGGTGCCGCTGACCTGCAATGACGAACAAAAGGGACGAGCGTCGGCGTGAATTCGACGATTAGCCCGAGGAAGAGGAACATCTTCAAGTGGAGAAAAGAGATGTTCCCGATCCGAGGAGCATCTTGCCCGGCCGGGGGGCTTCTCTTATTACTCACTCGTTTCACGGGTGATCCGGCGCGACGGGTCATGCCGAAATCGGACAGCTTGACTTTGCGGCACTCCCGGTCAAAAATAAGGATGTTTTCTGGCTTGATGTCCCTGTGGACCAGCTTCTTGCAGTGCAGGTAATCCAAAGCGATGGCTACTTGGTGCACGCAGCGCTTTGCCACTGCTTCGGGAAGACCAACCTAAAGCAGCGAAGAGAAGAAGGGAAACATCTTACAGCGTCGTCTCGGTCGAGCTACACGGAGGAAGAATGTTCCTGTCCTCCGGCGCTCCCCTCGGTTGCCGACTTCGGCATTGAAATCACGAATCGACAAAACAGAACACACGTGACAATGTTAGCCCCTGCGCCAACCCCAGAACAGCAGGCGAGGTGTCCAGCCTGCTCGAACAAGCGCCGTCGTCACCGATTGTATTCGACTCAATACAAGCCCGCCGCTGGCGTCGGACGGAATCCTCGCCTCTCCGAAACAATCGTGTTTTAGTCCGAGGGCGTCGCCGAGACTTCGGAGCATCGGAGTGAGGACGGACTAGCCCGTCCGGTCTCACCTGCGCATCTTCAGTTCAGTTAGCATTGCTCGCTATCTGACGAGAATTTGTTTGGCAGCAGCCATTTTCACTCACACAGGCTGACAAATAGTTGAACTAGGCAAATTAGCGAGTTGCTTAGCAATGCAGCGTGCATGACAGGCACGCACGCCACCGCCGCAACAACAACATGGAACAAATGCAAGTAAAGAGCAACATTTAGCTTGCTTTTCTATAACCTCCCGATAAAATCAAGCGTTAGGGAGCACCCTGATGCCGAGCGCCGCCGACACTGCGAGGCACACTGCCGAACGCTTTAGCCAGTAAATCAGCACGGGATGACTTTCATGTCACTCGAGCAGAGCACACCTGCACACCTGCATTTTAAAGGCAGCGTGTATGAATATGGCCTCCTCAAGTGGACAAGTCGATAGATCGTTGCGCCTGCACCTCACATGTTGACATTGAAATGTTGACATGTCATATAAATGTGCCGTAAATAATTGCCATATTGGTCTATTGCTGGGACGCGCGATAAACAAGGCGTTGCTGTACTTGCCTTGAAATCATTAGAAATCATGATTCCTTCATTTTCCATAGCGCTTCGGGCGAGGGGCGGGATCCACCCCGAACCGGCCCCCAGCCAGTCGCACAGCACGTACAAACAAACGGCCATTTTCGCTCACACGGGCAATTTCGAGCCTCCAATGAACTTGCCGCGCATGTTTTGGGGGACGCGGGGAGAACTTGCAAACTCCACACGGGCGGCGCCGGGATTGAACAACATATTGCCGCGTGTTACCTTTCACTATTAACGAAAGTTCTATCAACTGTTGTTCAACTCGCAAAACATAACACCACGGGGGGCGTATTCACCTTTAATTGAATTATACCCAAAGTAGTGATTACTATTTACTCTTAAAATGGCAAAAACAAACTATTGTAAAGCAAGGCCCAATGAGCGTTGCTAATACCATGTGCATATCAGAATAAAAATGATCTTAATGATTTGAATTGTGTATTTGAAATTGCTTGCTGTGATATCACTTAAAGATGGTTCAAAACATAAATCACAAAATGTCACCTGTCACTTTGGACTCGATTTCGCAGTCGATCGGACCTTGCAACGACGTGCAACTCAGGATCGTGTCGGCATGTGTGTTGTTTAAGAAATAAGAGCAAGAATAATGAATGCCGTGATCATTTGCTTTTCAAATGTGAAATGTGCATTTTGTGGCAAGTTTATTTGAAGGCCCCGCTGGCGTTTTGTGTACCTGCGGGGGAATGATGTCGAAGAGGTCCCCCGCCAGCGCGTACTCCTGCGCGAACATGTAGTGCTCGTCCGTCTCGAACGCGATGCCGAACATGTTGATGATGAAAGGGCAGGGAGACAAGTAGAGCGAGATGCTGTACTCCCGCAGGAACGACTTCAGCTTGGTCGTCTTCTTCTTCAAGAACTTCAGCGCCATTTTGGTACCTTTCGGGCAAGACAGACAAACAAGGAGAATGAGGATGCTTCTTTTCGTAGACTTGCACGTTGCGCTGGGGTCCAACAGGCCGCTTTGACAAAAAGGCTCATTTACGAAACTAAATTCACTCGTCCACGTAAAGGAAATGGCTCATTTTCATATCATTTGGGGGGGAAAAAATGGCTTGGAGTGGGTTCCTCACCTCTGATCTTGTGGCTGACCAGGTCCACCTTGCCATAGGTGCCCTTTCCCAGCTCTCTGATCACTTCGAAATACTTGTTGACCTCCACCTTCTCCAGGTTCTGGGCCGTGATCAGCTGCAGCTCATCCAGGATGTCCATGTTAGCTCGTGACACCAGCGGAGAAGAATTCATGCCGAAGATCGGGGGGAGGGTCGAGGAGGGACGAGCGCGGCGGCAGCAAACCGTCGGCGTGACTGGAGAGACAAAGCGGCTTTGTGTTGAGATGTTCTCATTGGACCGTTTGTTTAGCGTGACAGTAAAAACCTTTGTGAGTGATTTGACGTCGGCCGATCACCGATAATTGCAATAAAGGTTCGAGTACAATGGTACCTGACAAGTTTCATCTGCTTGTAACTCAAATCCTCCACATTGCAATGAATGCAAATTCCAATTATGGGTTGTTGGACTACAAAAAGCACTGAATTGTCCAATGCGATTGATAGAGCGGAACATGAAATCCTGACACGTGGGCTCTGGATTTCCTGTTTGAGCATGCCGTAGATAGATTGTCTGGAAGATAATTGATAATTGTCCAAATTGATTGTGCATCCTCCTCTGTCCTTCCTGCGAAGAAGGGTGCACCTCAGGGCTCAATATTGGGACCATTGTTGATTTGCCTGTAAGTCAACACTCTCTGCGACAATATTTCTTATGCTGCTTTTCGTTGCAGTCAAACAGGGTGTCCGCAAGCTCTTCACAAACCGGTGGAACACTGGAGGGTGAGTGAGCCGCTGCTTGTTATCTGCATTGTTGTTCGTCGTGAGCAAATGACAAATAAATTGTCTGCTTCTTCACACAATAGAGTGAACTTCAGACAGTAAATCATGTATATTTTTGTTTCATGTCTCGTTGAACTGAAGCATTTGGTGGTGTATACAAAGCTTAGAATCAATCGATTGTTTTCTTCGATGGTCACAATTTAACGATTGTATTAAATCGGGCCAAAACCAAGTCCAGGTTACTTTTTAATAGCATGGGACTAGATCTGTAATACATTGATTATAGATGATTGCGATTGTGATTATAGGCTTCTGAGAAAGCACGGCCTTCCACGGGAGCCGCTGAGGCGGTTCTACACAGCGGTCGTCCGATCGATCGTGTGTTCTTCCATCGCAGTCCGGTTTGGCGCTGCTACAAAAAAGGACAAACGCCGACTGCGACGGACAATCAAAACCGCTGAAAGGATTGTCGGTGCCCCCCCCCCACCCACCCTCGAGGACTTGCGCGCTGCCAGAACTAAGCAAAATCCTCTGGGACCCTGCGCATCCCGGTCACCGGCTCTTCCGGCTCCTGCCCTCAGGTAGGCGCTACCCAACAACGCAAACTCGAACTAGCAGACATTCCGACAGCTTCTTCCCTCTTGCCATTTAACTTCTGAAACGGCGAACCTCCGATTCCATTGCAACACGCCGGCAATGTTGTGTCTTTTTGTCTCACATTTCTGTCAGGCCAATTATGAATTATGTATACCGGGGCTTGATGGGCTCCTGACTGAAATCGAGCGTCTGGCAGTGAGCTCGTGTCAGGAGTCCTACAATCTGGTTTTCGGCCCCACATTTTGGGGCTTTCGACTTTCCGACCCCTGTCACGGGTCACGTCGGTTTTCTTTTTCTTTGGCTTTTTAGGACACGCTAAGAGGACTCGCATCAGCACCAACATGAATGTTTATAGCGTTCGATTGTTTGAAGATCGGACTCATAGAGTCGTGAGGCTATTTTACAATCTTGGGGCTGCTTGAGGCACATTTGCATTCCGCACTTCTCAGTAAGAAGAAGACTGGAGAGACTTTCAATGTTTGTAATATTACCAAGAACAGTAGTTCTATTATTTTTACACTTGCATGTAGCGTTAATAAAGGTGTGATGAGGCTTTATTTCTACAGCGTTTCGGGCGTTCCATTAGATTCCGTGGGATTGAAATCTGAACAAGCCCGAAGTTCTGCGTTCCGCTCGTACATCGAAGGTCAGCAAACATTTGGACGCTAATTAGCTGAAGATCTTTGAAATGCCAAAGATCTTTGTTTGCCAAACGTGACAAATCCCGATGCACCTCGTACACATGCATGCGCGCGCACGAAATGCTAGAACACGCGCGAGCGTACACGTCGAACGTGTCTTGCGTAACCCGAAGCACCGGCGAACAGCTTCTCACTCTAAATAGGCCCTCGACATTCATCCTGTCGGCACACGAGTCGTCAGCGTACGTCCCCCGCCGCGCCGCACGCGCATTCAACGTCTCTTATCCTTTCCAATAATACGCGCTGACACTGGCGGAGCGGCCGGAAATTGCACGGTACGCTAACGGCTTAGCGGAAAAGCCCACCGGCGTAAGTACCTTGCGGCACCTTCCCGAGGCCTCGCTCGGCCTTCCGTTGCGGGAGTGCGATGGATGGACACGGGAAGAGCGCGTGACACCGGCGGGGCTGATTCTGCCTACCATGTGGGGAGAATCTCGCTCGGTCTGCATTTCTATGACGTGAGGCGTGACGTGACGTGACGTGACGTGTGTGTAATAAAGGCGCACATCCGCAGGAGGGAAAGCAGGGAGTTGGAAAAAGAGAGGCGGCCATTTGTTTCTGGAAGGGCTTACCGCAGCATTGCAGGAAGCATGCTGCTGCGCGTGTGCTGGTGTGTGCGTTCATGTCCAATGAATCCCTTTCATTTGAACAAATCTTTCCATCGGCAAATATTCGGCGCGAGCGGCCTCCCCCGTCGTGGCCAACACGGGCTGCGCACGGAAGAAGACGAACCGAACCCGGCCGACGGCAGCCCGCAAAGTGGGATTGTTTGCAGACGGCAGCATCGGTCCAACTCGAGCGGACGCATTCCGAGGGCGGGAGCCTCGATATTCAGCTGTACGCGAAAGCTACCCGCACAGACTATGAATCCCCTCGCCCGCGACAACACAAACTCCAGGTTGTCAGAAGCCTCCGAGGCAGACGAGAGAAGATCGCGACCGCAAGGAGCAGCGAGGCTCCAACTCCGCCTCTTTTCTTTTTTTTTTTTTGCAGGTCATTCGTTCATTTGCACGTCGAAACAAGGCCCGTATGTCGCGTTACGAGTCCGAGCAGAGGCGGAGTTTTTCGCCCGCCCGAAGTTCGGCTCGTCCCGTGCGACCGGCGGCCGAGAACGGGCCGTCGGCCGTCCGTCGGCCGCGCTCGGCGACGGCGACCACGTGACGCGCCTGCTGGAGAGGCGGACTTCGCACCGAAAATAGGATTAACCGTGAAAAAACAAGAAGAAGAAGAAGAAGAAGAGTCCAGTCGCAGAAAAATCAAACGAAAGCTGTCGTAATAATGGTGCAAGTCCTTGCGTATCTCTGTTTGAACAAGGCGAGTTTTCCACGCCATCAAAGATGCTGATGGGAAGGATTTGATTTGATCAGAAGAAAAGTCAGTCACGGTATAAGAACATTTCACACTTTCTATGTATCATTGACTCAAATATCATCCAACTGTGTGACTAAACTAACATTTGAAGGGAGAGTTTTCAAAAAAAACAACGAACAAACCCAAACCCAAACCCAAACCCAAACAGAGCAACCGACCTCTCCGAAAGATTCCGCGATGAGCAACATTTCTGCTCGCCGCGTCCGTTTATCACCTCTTTGGCATTTTTATTTCTGTTTTGATTGATTGTGTTTTGTTTTCCCAAAAGTACAACTTTAAACCAAGAACATTTCGTGCTATAGTAACAACGTAGCAGCCGTGGCTAACGGCGGAACGTTGCAGCGCTAATGCTAGCTCGGTATTGTTAGCTTAGCGCTGCTATTTTCTTGAAGCTGGATATTTGTCCGTTGACTATCTAAGTTAACTACGCACTTTCATAATACGAGGCCTTTATGAATAACCACGTTTAGGAATCCCGAGTGGTGAGACGACATTGCGCTACAAACTTGCTGGATTACAGATGCTTTATATGTAACATACGCTAGATCTGAGGCGGTAAAGACGCGATAGTTCCGGAGTGGGTTTTTTCCCGGCGACGACTGTCCTTGTGCAGTCGGTCTTCGCGCGTACGTTGCCAAATCATGCAAATAACGAACATCGACGCACGGTCATCTGCGCACACGCGAACGGCCGTGATGGCATCTGGCCTTATTTTAAGAACGAAAGCGAGCGCCGCCAGCCGAGATGCCCGCCGGTGTCACTCGGCTTTTTGGCTTTGCGTCCTACTGTACGATCTGCGACTCATCGCCGCGCGATATTTCCTATTCGATCGCGGCCCTGCCCGATCCCGCTTTGATCGGCTGCGACACGTGAAAAACATTCAATCAATCGTTTGAATTGGCCCGCGCGCCCAAAGGTGAGCCTTTTGTTTCGTGGCCCAAAAAGACAATCCGATATAACAACGGTTGTATTTCAAATGTGTAGTTTTCTCAAACGGCGTTTGTCTGATTTAAAAAAAAAAAATGCTAAAAACCAAAAGACCGAACGACATTGTTCGGAGATCCTTTATTTGTATCCGTGTTTTCCTTTTCGATTTTGAACTTACAATTCTGAACGAAAAAGGACAATACCGTTGATTGAATAATTATGTTTTCAAATCAGAAGAGTTTCAATTGATGTAATCGGTATTTTCAATTTTATTTTTGAAAAATCATAAAAAGATGATTATTATTATTAATTTTTTTTGTTTTACACCACGGAAGGTTGCTTTTCGCCTTGCGGCAATTGCGGCGGACTTTCTTCTCTCGGAACGCTCCCCACCTGCGGCGTGTCCTCAGACTGCACCGACACCGACACCGACTCGGAGGAAGCGGAGCCGAATGACGCACGCGCGCGCGCGCGCGCACATTCGGGGGGATGGAGCGTTGATATGAATGACAGAAGAGGGCGACATCTTTTGCGCGTTCGTCCGCTCAAATGCAACAAAGCCCCCACGCAGTAATGACAAATGCTCCTGTAAAGCTTAGCGAGGACGCAGGAAGCGTGTCGGATGCTCACCGTGGAACGGACGCCCACGACGGCCCTGCTGTGCGTCCGAGCGAAACGTCGAGCGACCGCGAACAGCCGCAGCAGCCTCCTCCGCCGGCTTCTGCGGTGTCCTATTGTCCTCCAGGAGGGCAGCAGAAGGCAGGCAGGCAGGAGAGGCGACGACAGAGCCGCCGGATTGGTGGAAGGAGGCGGGGAGCCCCGCCCCCTCGCCCGAGCGCTCGCGAATGGCAGCGAAGCTCCGCGGGGATGCCGCGGCGGCTCGCTGTCTCCGTACAGAATAACCGACCGACCGCCTGTAAATCTGACTCGGTTCTTGCGACTGAAAAGCGCCGCAACGCTCGAGTCGCTTTTTATTATTGACACATTTGCTGAGAATCGTCACGAGCTCAATTCTAACATTCGCTCCATGGAAATGGATTTGACAGATTGCGGGTTCCAAACACCGACTTTGTCACACGGTTAAAGCATCGTTCGTCGTTTATCCTCGGAAAAACCAACCCTCCCTGGCCCCATCTCATGCCTTTCATTCAATTGTAATTGTTATTTTACAACTGAGCACGCTGGGAAACAAAACAGCCAATCAGAGCGCGTAGTGACAGCAGGCAGCTGTGAGCCAATATTCTGTTTGCACGCACCCACCGAGGCTATATAATATATATCTAAATATATATATAAATATCTAAATATATATATATAAATATCTAAATATATATATATATATAAATATATATATATATATATAAATAAATATATATAAATAAATATATATATATTTATATATACATATATTTATATATATTTTTCATATATATATATATATACACATATATATATATATTTATTTATATATATATATATATGTATGTATATGTATGTATATATATATATATATAAAAAAAAATATATATATATATATGTATATATATATAGAGAGAGAGAGAGAGAGAGAGAGAGAGTAAATTGAAACTCCCCCTAATGAGCAAATTCAATTGAAAAGTAAGAAGTAGCGGCGTTTCGAGGTAAGTCTCCACTGAAGGCCCTGGTGCCCAATGGACAGCAGAATTGTATCAGGCTTTCATAAAGAGGACAAAAGAGTTGTGGAAATGGATTGCTCTTCAATTGACTTCAGGTACTATTTTGAATGAGTTTATCCCTGCATTGTGCGTTTTTTTACGAGAAAGAATTGTTGACTTGTTTAAAGCTGGAAAAGGATTTCAAAAATGTTCCTAATTTCAAGGTTAGACCAATTTCTGTTCCGACGAGTGGCCGTCCTGACAGGAGTACAGCGCAGAATGCTCAATGAGAGTCCATCCCGGTCTACCCGGGTCACGGTGGTCTCTGTGGCCATCGGTATGGATGGCTCCCACAGGTTGTCTCTCCTCACCTCGACCCTCAGTGCCCCGCCGTGTCGCTACGCTATTAATCAATAGTTGCTGCGCGCGCGTGGCTGTGCTCGTGTGTGTGTTGCGTTTATGTGGGCTTGGGAGGAGTGGGCTTTTTCTATAATTCTTGCTATTTTGTCTGTTTTTATCCCTGAAAAGCACTTGTGTTGCATTTTAATGTATGGAAAATGCTATATCAACAAACTTGAGTTCTCACACATTCTTCTACCGCCATATATTACATCGGAATAGTATGTAATTATGGATCGTTATTATATATCCTCGAATGCAACCACGTAAAAAGGCTTTCCATGCTGCCAATCGTGCACGCAGTTTCATTTTATAAAAATTATGCATACCACTTAAATAGCAGTTTTCAAGGCATTTCGAGCCACACCCTAACTTTAACTTAAAAAACTACTGTTGCCATGGTATTGCATCGGATAATAATAATAAGAATAATAATCATCATAGAAAAAGAGGAGACTCAGCAGGCCATTTCCTGTGTGCGCATCACCACCACAGCTCCTCGCGTGTGTTTTGGAGAGATGAGGTGGATGAAGGGAGATGTCGAATAGGTCAAAGACGAGTGCAGGAACCCCTTTGAGCACGACGGGCATGTCCAGTCCGCCTTGTTCTCCGTGGCAGTGCAATTACCGCAGAAGATGAGCATCTACAAGGAACCAGTCAGCTCTGGTTCCACTTGGCTTGAGACGCAACGAAAATCACTTCATCCGTCCGTTAGACTCTCGTCACCCTGCGCGTGCGTGGCGCACGCTTCGGAAAAGGCAGGAGACAAATGTAGTAACGTGGAAAGGATTTAATCTAAAAAGGTATACAGATTGAAAAGGTAGGCGAGATCAGAAGTGGCTTCAAACATCAATATGTGCACAAGCGACATTTCATTCAAGTTGTACATTAAAAATATGTGGGGGAAAAAGTGTTTTCTCAAGAACAAGGAACATGACTATTTAGCGAACAGCAGCTATATGGAATACATATAATAAAAGTGCATGTTTGAAGTTGGAATCAGTGCAGTAAGAGTAAAGTTACAAAGGCTAATGATAGTATTGCCCACTACACGAGGAGAAAGAGTTCCAGCGTCTTGGTGTGAAGATGCTGCGCCAGGTTCCGGATGCGACACAGGCGCACGTTCTGAGCATCGCCCGCACTGTACACTCGGAAGATGTGGTAGCGTTCTTTCCTCGTCAGCGCGAAGTCCAACTCGTTGGCCGAGAGGACGACGAACGACCTTTCTTTCTTCTTGGTGGACTTCACCTCCACATATACCACCTCTGCCGCCGTCGGCCCGAAGGTCAGCTCGAAGTCGTACGGCTGCCCGCTCTCGCCGCTCTGATTGCACCACACGACCTGCGTGGGTCGGCCCGGATCCGCGCCGTCTCTCCAGTGGCAAAGGAAGGAGTTGACCAGTAGCTCCCCCCATTCGCCGATGGCTTTCATGTCCCTGTGGTCTTCGGTTATCACCACCTGGAGGAGAACGGCACCATCTATTTGAGAGCTCAACCTTCAACGCTTCGTTGACATTGTGAGCTTGGTGGAACTACCGCAATTAAGTCAATAGAACTCCAAATAATGAAGCTGAAAGTTTGTCCCACTTTCTCCTTTAATGCAGTGTTCCCCAACCTTCTTTGACCCGCGGACCGGTTAGGAGTCGGCATTTTTCACACGGACCGGCTGTGGTGGCGTGCATATACACACACACGCTTGCCCCGCTTCCGCTTTGTCCTTCGCCGTTCGTCCACCGTGGGGGTCGGAGTTATTGTCGGCGGCCAGACCAAACTGCCGTTGCGTAGCTCCTCAATGAGAGGAGATTTTGAACCCCGTAAAAATAGTTCTGCCTGTGTCGAGCAGCACCCTACGACCGTATCTGCATCAGAGCGGACTTGGTGCGTGAGAGTGTGAACTGTTGCGATAAACCCGTATTGTAAGTAGGATTCCTGAGATAGTGTTGTTTCGTTCGCCAACGTTTCGTTCAAAAGAACAAATCTTTTCAGTAAACGTAATTCCGTTCTTTGAGCTCTCCCGCCGTTAAGCCAGCCCGCTGGGACCGGAAACAGAAGCGTTCTGTGCAATCTCGACGTGTCCATTGAGACGCGCAGGCTGTTGCGGCGGAGAACCCGCGGGGCAGTATAAGACAGACATACGGATATACTGTACTGGAGACCCAGTCTTCTCAGTACGGCAGTAATAATAGTCGTTCTCTGCAGAGGATAAAGAATATATGCCTGTGAGTGTTGTTATAGTATCTATCTACGTGTGTTGCTGCACTGTTTGTGTTCAGATAGCCGTTGCTTAACTCATCCACTGACAGCCCTCCCAGTAAACGTGGATCTTTGACTTCTAAAGCCGTCAACGGCAGTGAATGAGCTCAAGGGTGACGACACTGGCACACGGATGACAATTGGTGTCACTCGGATCTCGGAGCGTACAACTCGCAGGGACGGATAGCTTTAGATTTCTGATCCTAAATCTGCAGTCACGTGTGGCGTGTTTGTTGTGTTGATTAGAATACACTATGAGACTGCACTAATTATATAGTGTTTATAAAAGCTATTGTCTCAGTGCAGCACATTAGTGGTTTCTACCGTAGTACATGTCAATAAATATATTGAAACAGTACTGACAGTGGAGGGTCTCTGGCAGTTGACGTCCAAGTCCTCAAGTGTGGCCTGTGGGGGTGCGAGTTTGTTCCACATGGGAAAGTCCAAGTTCAAAGGGAGTCTCTGGGTCTCTGCAGCCGTTTGGGAGCCTTTGAATATGCTCGGCAGCACCACGGCCTCTGGCACAGCACTGGAGGAGACGCAAATACAGGATTACTCTGGAAAAATGTAGGAGTGAATATGGACTCGCGGATTTTTTAGGAATGAGGACATCAAGCGTACAGGCCGTCTGCCTCAATGGGCTGCGCAGAGGGAGCGCTCGGAGCCGGTTCTGGATCAGTCAGGCTCTTCTGGCTCGCCTCCTCTCCGCTCGCTGTACAGCCAGATGTTGATGTTTCGCTTGGTTGATGGCGGCCTGTCGACAGGGGAACACCACATGGAAAAAGTCATATACGCACGAGTATCTAATCTCTCTCTCTCTCTCTATTTCTCTTCACTGTTGTGGTAGAAGCGTTAGCATTTCCGCTATTGATGGAATCCCATCACGCTTGCATATCATCATGCTACTATTGACACCGCAGATGTATGCTGTTCTCTCGTCCCTTCCCCCATCCACATATCATCAGTGTCTCTCTCGCTCCCTTCCACGAGGGGCGGTCAAAAAGCAACGAGCCCAATTTCCCTCTAGTTTTATGAATTGCAATAGAATAGCAATATACAAACAGAAATCGATGGTTCATCGCGATGAACAAGGGCGTGCATAAACGCCAGCCTTGTCAAATTCAGTAAGCTGCGTTTTTAACCATCACCGGAGAAGTTATGACCTCTAATGGCTGCTTTGAAAGGCCAAAAGAGGTGATAATCTGACGGCGGGATGTGATATGGTTGTCCAGCCAAAGGAACTGAAGACTTCACAGAGGTCGCTCCAAGCAGGCTCTTGGTCTTCACCTTTGATCCTGTGGCAGCTTCCTCATGCACATCTTGCAACCTTTCCAAAGCAAGAAATTCATTCACAGCTCTCTGCTGCCGACGTGCATGTAACAATGAGGTCATTTCGAAAATGGCTGACAGAAAGAGGTCAGGCTTCAAACTTTAAACTACAAACTGTGAGAATTTTGGGGGGAGGAAGGAAAAGTATTAGTAGTTCAACTTCAATTGGGCTCATGACTTTTGGACTGCCCCGCGTAGACTCTACCCTGTCTCTCTAACCGGTCGAGGTAGATGGCCACACCGCGCCAAGTATTTTTTTGCCCAGATGGGAGGTTTTCCATTCGTCACCCGACAGCATGCTCACTCATTTGGAGTTTCGTTGGCACTCTGAAACAGTGGTTCTCCACTGTTGTCGCCTTCGGACCCGCCTTTTCTTACCGTTGCAAGGTGGTGACAAACTTTTAGAGAAGAACAATAAAGCATTTATTGATTGTTTTGCTTAAAATAGCCTCTGTAAACATGTACGGTACATTATATTTTGAAATGCCATTTCAAATGAGTTTGACATACCGCCGAGAGCGTATTGTTAAGCAGAGGCAGAACTGTACTGTATTTGTTTACGGAGTAAACCCGTGACTATAGCACAAGTGAGCAACATTTCCTGTTTTTGCTTTTTCCCCACGGAACTTGGTACTGTAACAAACAAAAAAATCCAAATCCAATTACAAATCTGAAAAGGCGGGCGGGGCGGCATGGCACGGAGGGTAAGTGTACGCCCTGAAAGCGGAAGGTTTTTGGTACGTCGTGTGGGTGTTGTGTCCCTGGCCGAGACGCTTCATTCACACCGCCTACGAATGAATGCGGTTGCACGGTTGTTGGTGATCAGAAGGGCCGTAGGCTTGCGTCATACTGCACCACGGCAGCTGTGGCTACACAAGTAGCTTACCGCCACCCGGGTGTGACTATGGAGTGAAGGAATAATGCGTGCCATTGTAAAGCGTCTTTGAGTTCCTTGAAAAGCGCGATGTAAGTGAAACGCGTTATTATTATCATTCAAATGAATACGAGCCACAGTTGAAAATCACTGCTCTAAAATGTATTGAGAGCATTAGCAGATAACTAGCAACCCTTTACTGCTCAGCGACTGTTTGTTTGTTTTTTTGTGTCAATGTCTTTCTGTCTCCAAAGTTGTACTTTTGTTGTGAAGAGGCACACTATAAAAACATAAACAAATGTGACTCAGAGCAAACCCAATTCAATTACTTCAGACATATTTTCAAACATCTACAGAAGTACATGCAGCTAGTGTGAAAGAATGAAATGCAGTTTTTTAATACACTAATGGTCTTCACCAAGACAATGCCAAAACAATAGATCACAGCCAATCGCTGGTGCCGGCCGGGCGTACCGGCCGCATCAGCAGTCACTGAAATTCAGCATTTTTCCGATCACATCAAAGTCTGCAAAAACCCCAAATTGATCTTACTTCGACTGAAACGTTTTGTACACTCGTGCAGTCAAAAAGACTTGTTTTAAGACACAAGATCTTATTTTAATTCAATTCACACTAGTTCCACTGGCAGATGTTTTTCTTTTACTTCAAACATTTGTTGCCTAAAATTAGCGACGGAAAAAAATCTTTCAAGCTAAGTCGTATGAATTGACTTGATACGATTCTTAAAATAAGACATTGTATCTCCAAAAAGCCTTTTTGCTTGGCTGAAAGTTAAAATACAAATAAGATCAATTCACGAGGTAAGATTTTGCACTTTTGGGATGTGATTGTTGAATTCTTCTCAAGATGATGCTCTGGTGAAGGGTGTGTTAACATTTGTCCTCTCCTGCTCAGAAAAAGGTCTGTGCCGGAATCAATCTTACGTGTGTGCTTATATCCATTATTATAGCAGTATCATTCATTTGGTGGTGTGAGATCTTTTTTTTTTCCTCATATCAAATATGTGCCTTGGCTCAATAAAGGTTGGGAAACACTTGAGCCTGGTGCAAGTATAACCTGAAGGTTGTGCATCGGCGGCATCAGACTGGCTAGCGGTTCTCTGCGGTCCGAGTTGGTTTGCCGTTCTGCTGCTGGTGTTCTTTAATTGTTTATCACCATCAGTGTTGCAGTTCTTCGAGCTTTGTGGAGCAACATCTCTGCCACTCTCTTTGGCAGGGGCGTCTTTCTGCAAATCTCTGTCCTTGGGCGCGGCAGGAGGTGGCCACTTCTTCAAAGCGGCTTCTACCGCAGCTTCATCGGCACGTCCTGTTGCAAAAACGGGGGGAAAAAGTAAGCTCGTTGCACTGCGAGAGGATGTGAAGATGAATTTCTGAAGTCTGCGCCTCACACCTGACTGATGGCTTCCTGTATTGACAACAGATGCTCTTGGAGGCCAGGAAATTAATGTCGCCTCTCCGTCTTGTTGTCCAGGGCGAGATGACTCTCCTGGGGAATTGGTGGAAGTAGGACATCTCGATGGGGCTGGAAAATAGAATTTATTTTCACATGAAGATTTTCCGTGTGTCCTCTCGTTTTGATCTTCGGGGTCTGTTAACAGCTCTGCTCTCTTGAGACGCAGCGCTCAAAACATAAACAAAGCCAAAATCTGCATATGTAAGGAACAACCCAGGCAATGATGTGTGTGTGTGTGTGTGTGCGTGACTGAAAATAGGAAAACGGACATGGGATGATGATGATGATGATGATGATGACGACGACGACGACGACGGCGGCGGCGGCGATCGAGGGCAATGTCACATACGGAACAGGATCAACTGCAGAAATACGAGCTCACCGAGTGACAGAGGCGCATAGAAATGAGCCGTATGCTGTTACAATTAGATTTCCTGCTCCAGTTGCTCTCCTGACTCTACTCCGTCACATAGCGAGGGGTATTTTGAACACACACTCTAAAATTAGCCAATATGATTAAGGACACGAGATGGAGACGAAGAACATGATGAAATCATTGTGTTGTCTATGACCGCAAGTGAAATGTACATTTAGGGCACTGTCGCAAGTGAAATAATCCGGTGGTTACACTTCAACACATTTGATCTCAAACACACTTAACAATAATGTTGTATTGTCACGTCTTGAAATAAAACCGTTCGGATCATTTCAGCGAACACTGGTTAACGCTCGTGCTGCACAATATTAGAGGCCATCTTTCCTGCGCAATTGGAATGGGAATGTTTCCTTACTTCTTTCCAGGGTCACCTCTGGACGAGGAGGCTCTGGGACTTCCCACTGCTCCTCTTCGCTGGGCAACTCTCTGATGTCCTCCTTCATTAAAAACCTCTTCAGGGCTGCTGGGTCCTATTTTGGTTAGAATGTATTGTCAGGGTTAGAGTTCATCGATCAACCCGCTTGACCTCTCGACCTACTCGGCACTAACTGACCTACCTTCCTGTGTACCGCATACTGAACCACCTTTAACCGTGAACTTAACATCATAAACTCATCAATTCAGTCATTAGTTCGGACATTCTCATAACACTGAAATTGTAGATGAGCTGAATTAAGTGTGTGGTAAAAAAAAACTGCACTGATCAGAGATGATTTTTTCACGTATATTTTGAAACGATCTTGTTATTCCAAATCGATATGTTCAGAGATACAGTAGAATAATAATATCCGCCAGTCCGAAGAACACTGACAGATGAGACTCGTTACGAATCCGTCAGAAACTCCAAGCAGAGACAACATTAAACCCAAGTAACATAGATTCTCCACGTCACACTTGCATTTGACTTCCAAATCCCATTATGCCAACTTTGATGTTTCTTCCGCTGGCACATCCAGAGAGAAGGCTCAATTATTTGAATCAAACATCCAACTGGGTCGTCGGCGGCGGAATGGATTATCACGGATTATAACGCGACCCGATTGTGCCGCACGTCTGCGGCCGCTGCACAAACGAACCACGCGAGAATATTATTCAAGGATATTCGATGCTAAAAGACCAATGATGAATGCGTAACTTTCCCACTTTGCAAAGCCTCTTGCTACTTGCTACTGCATTGTTCTCATGGGAATGTGAGCAAGTTGCCATGTAACGCGTACAGGCCTCCCTCTCGGGAAACCGCCTATTAGTTCTAGTTACGGTTGTGTGTGTGTGTGTGTGCGAGGAAGCGAGAGAAAGACGAGACGGAGAATGACAGGCCGAAAGAGCGTGAGCAAGCAAAGTCTCTTTCCCTGAATATGGATTCGTGGTCAATGCGTGAAGAGGTCACATATCGCTTACACTGAGGGAAGCGATCAGGCCACTCAGGAAATTCATCAGCTCTTTTCTGTGGCTGCTATCTGTGCAGAACAGTTTCACCAACTCCCTAAAAGACACGTGCACAAATGGAGAGCATATGGAAACGGTACTTTTGAATGGCGAGTATACAGTTTGGAGTGCCTGCTTGTCCAGTGTGTCTTAGGGCTGCACCACACTGGAACAAAATGACATTGCCATTCTTTTTAACCCAGACGTATATATTGTGATGTTCCAAAATACAGGATAACATACATGTAACGTGAAAATCTGCACACATTTCAATTTTTTCCTCTCTAGACAAAACGATGCTGAGTAGAACACAAAAGTATAGAAAGTCATTTGTATGAAGTCTACCTGTATTTAAATGAGGTTTGTCCCGATCTGATTTTTGGGATCGGAAATCGGTCTGAAGTCAACAAAAAAAAGTACCGGACCGGCTTGGACGGAATCTATAATCTCTGATTTTCCCACTCTTATAAAAAGCAGTCCATTCCCAGCGCCGCTCCAGCGTGTCTACCCAGCAGCGCCCGGAAGGCATGCATTTTTCATACCTACTGTTGCTGATTAGTTTTCTCCGTTTGGGTAATATCACTCGATGAAGCCTTTTCTAACAGTCCATACTGCAAAATAAGAATGTAGGATTATTCCGAATATCGGATCGGTCCGGTATCGGCGAAAACTCAAGGCTGCAATATTGGTAACAGATTGTGAAAAAGTGAAAAAGTTGGCTCGGGACATACCCAATTGAAATGCATTGTAATAGCCAGACATGAAGTCAAAATCATTTCTTTTAATGCCCACTTATACTGTAGAGTCATTTTCACATTCCTAAGACTATTCATTCGTTTGTAGTCAATCGGTTATTTTACACCTGTGTTTGAGTATTGCTATATTTGAGGGCATTAGTTTAAGCTAAACTTGAGTCGACATGGAGTTTGTGCCTTCAATAACGCTGTGGCCCCCCCCCCCCCCCCTCCCCCTCCAAGTGTAATCTGTTGCGACAAGCATTGCTTCGTCACATTCTGAAGAGAGATACCGTAAGTGCATGCGCGTCATTGCTTCCCGTGTCCTCGTTAATACTCATCATACAAAAAAAAAAAAGTATACAACAGTCTGGACTGCTCTGCTTGTGTTTGATGGGTTATAATTTACGGTAACATTTATGCTAATCTTATTAGCATGTACAACCCCAATTCCAATGAAGTTGGGACCTTGTGCTAAACATAAATCAAAACAAAATACAATGATTTGCAAATCATGTTCAACCTATATTTCATTGAATACACGACAAAGACAAGATACTTAATGTTCAAACTGATAAACTTGATTGTTTTGAGCAAATATTCATGAACTTAGAATTTTATGGCTGCAACACGTTCCAAAAAAGCTGGGACAGGCTCATGTTTACCACTGTGTTACACATCACCTTTTCTTTGAACAACATTCAATAAACGTTTGGGAACTGAGGACACGAATTGTTGAAGCTTTGTCGGTGGAATTCGTTCCCATTCTTGCTCGATGTACAGCTTCAGCTGTCCAACAGTCCGGGGTCTCCGTTGTCGTATTTTACGCTTCATAACGCGCCACACATTTTCAATGGGAGACGGGTCTGGACTGCAGGCAGGCCAGTCTAGTACCCGCACTCTTTTACTACGAAGCCACGCTGTTGTAACACGTGCAGAATGCGGTTTGGCATTGTCTTGCTGAAATAAGCAGAGGCGTCCATGAAAAAGATGTTGCTTGGATGGCAGCATGTTTCTCCAAAACCTGTATGTACCTTTCAGCATTAATGGTGCCTTCACAGATGTGTAAGTTACCCATGTCATTGGCACTAACACAGCCCCATGCCATCACAGATGCTGGCTTTGGAACTTTGCGTCCATAACAGTCCGGATGGTTCTTTTCCTCTTTGGCCCAGAGGACACGACGGCCACAATTTCCAAACACAATTCGAAATGTGGACTCGTCGGACCAGAGAACACTTTTCCGCTTTGCATCGGTCCATCTTAGATGAGCTCGGGCCCAGAGAAGCCAGCGGCATTTCTGGGTGTTGTTGATTAATGGCTTTTGCTTTGCATAGTAGAGTTTCAAGTTGCACTTCCGGATGTAGCGCCGAACTGTATTTACTGACATTGGTTTTCTGAAGTGTTCCTGAGCCCATGTGGTGATATCCTTTACACATTGATGTCGGTTTTTGATGCAGTGCCGCCTGAGGGATCGAAGGTCACGGGCTTTCGATGTTGGTTTTCGGCCTTGCCGCTTCCATGCAGTGATTTCTCCAGATTCTCTGAACCTTTTGATGATATTATGGACTGTAGATGATAAAATCCCCAAATTCCTTGCAATTTTACGTTGAGGAACATTGTCCTTAAACTGTTCGACTATTTTCTCACGCACTTGTTCACAAAGAGGTGAACCTCGCCACACCTTTGCTTGTGAATGACTGAGCAATTCAGGGAAGCTCCTTTTCTAGCCAATCATGGCACCCACCTGTTCCCAATGAGCCCGTTCACCTGTGGGATGTTCCAAACAGGTGTTTCATGAGCATTCCTCAACCTTCGCAGTCACTTTTTGCCACCTGTGCCAGCTTTTTTGGAACGTGTTGCAGCCATAAAATTCTAAGTTAATGATTATTTGCTCAAAATAATAGTTTATCAGTTTGAACATAAAATATCTTGTCTTTGTAGTGTCTTCAATGAAATACCGGTTGAACATGATTTGCAAATCATTGTATTCTGTTGCAAGCAGAGATGCAATACTGAGGCCACCAAACCGGACCCCCTCTACACCTCGGCTGCGCCTTGAAATTCTATCCATAAAAGTTATGAACAGAATCGGTGACAAAGGGCAGCCTTGGCGGAGTCCAACGAGTCCGACTTACTGCCGGCAATGCGGACCAAACTCTGACACCGGTCGTATAGGGACCGAACAGCCCGTATCATGGGGTTCTGTAACCCATACTCCCGAAGCACCCCTCACAGGACTCCCCGAGGGACACGGTCGAACGTCTTCTACAAGTCCACAAAACACATGTAAACTGGTTGGGCAAACTCCCATGCATCCTCGAGGACCCTGCCGAGGGTGTAGAGCTGGTCCACTGTTCCACGGCCAGGACAAAAAACACACTGCTCCTCCTGAATCTGAGATTCGACTTCCCGACGGACCCTCCTATCCAGCACCCCTGAATAGACCTTACCAGGGAGGCTGAGGAGTGTGATCCCCCTGTAGTTGGAACACACCCTCCGGTCCCCCTTCTTAAAAAGGGGGCCCACCACCCCAGTCTGCCAATCCAGAGGCACTGTCCCCAATGTCCATGCGATGCTGCAGAGGCATGTCAACCAGGACAGCCCCACAACATCCAGAGCCTTTAGGAACTCCTGGCGAATCTCATCCACCCCAGGGGCCTTGCCACGGAGGAGCTATTTAACCACCTCGGTGACCTCAACCCCAGAGATAGGACAGCCCGCCTCAGAGAACCCAGATTCTGCTTCCTCATGGGAAGGCGTGTCGGTGGAATTGAGGATGTCTTCGAACTATTCTCCCTACCGACTCACAAAAAGGCCCGATAGGACCCCTTCTTCAGCTTGACGGCATTCCTCACCGTTGGTGTCCACCAACGGGTTCGGGGATTGCCGCCACGACAGACACGACCACCTTACGGCCACAGCTCCGGTCGGCCGCCTCACCAATGGAGGCGCGGAACATGGTCCACTCGGACTCGATGTCCCCCGCCTCCCCCGGAACATGAGCAAAGTTCTGTCGGAGATGGGAGTTGAAACTCCTTCTGACAGTGGATTCTGACAGACGTTCGCAGCAGACCCTCACAATACGTTTGGGCCTGCCACGTCGGACCGGCATCTTTCCCCACCATCGGAGCCAACTCACCACCAGGTGGTGATCAGTTGACAGCTCCGCCACTCTCTTCACCCGAGTGTCCAAGACACGCGGCCGCAAGTCCGATGACACGACCACAAAGTCGATCATCGAACGGCAACCTTGGGTGTCCTGGTGCTAAGTGCACGTGTGGACACCCTTACGCTCGAACATGGTGTTCGTTATGGACAAATCCATGATGAGCACAGAAGTCCAATAACAGAACACCGCTCGGGTTCTGATCGGGGGGGCGTTCCTCCCAATCACGCCCTTCCAGGTCTCACTGTCATTGCCCATGTAAGCATTGAAGTCCCCCAGCAGAACGATGGAGTCACCAGCGGGGGCGCTCTCCAGCACCCCCTCCCGGGGCGCTTCAGCTGCCCCCTGCTCCAGTGTGTTCCACTAACGTGTATGTGTTCACTGTGATGGGTTAAATGCAGAGAACAAGTTTCGTGTGTGACCTGAAGGAAGATGCTGGGCAGCAGCATCGCCATATGACCCATCACACACAAACCTGCAGATGTCCAACTTGGCTGTGAGGTGATCTTTTTGGATGCACAATTCCTTCTTATCCTTCAATTGACAGATGACATCTGTCATCTCCACCACAGCATCCTCGCCGTCGTCCACTTCCAGCTCGTAGCGGATATACAGTTTACCCACCTGTGAATAACCATTGAGAAACCCAACTAGTGACTTTGATTTCCATTTGAGCCATTTGTATTTCCAAGGCTACTGACTAACCTGTGCAAATTTAAGTCTCTTGATCTTTTCTGCGATGTTGTCCTCAACAAGTTCTGAATAAATATCCGCCAGCTCCTCGTGGTGGTAGAGGAACTTCTGGACGTGGGGGATCAGTGATCGCACCATGGCCTGCATGGGCACACAGGGCCTCCAGCTCTCAGTGAGGGACTCCATGTTGACACACTGAGAGAGCAGACGGATACCGCAGATGTTCATAAATGCCAATCTGTCACTCTCGTTGAAGGCGGGAATGGCTGGTTCTCCTGGCGCTGTCCTCCCTGGGAACCAGAAAAATCAAGTCCAATTCTTTCAGAATATGTGAATATTTCGAAGTACAGTGGAACCTGGTTTTAAAGGACCCCACTTTCACAGATAGTAGAAGTCACAGACTGGCGCCTTGAGCCACATGGCTCATTTGCATGCGCCAGGACGCATGCAAATGAGCTGCGCTCTTAAAAACGGCAGGCCTGTGGTTCAAATCCTGGCTGCAGGAGGTAAGTTTGGATAAACCTTCAAACTTTTCAAACATTTTCAAGCTTTTTTTTTTTTATATTTACAGTAATTTTGTACTGTATTGTTAGTTTTGGGCAAATTTTTTGAACATTTTGTACTGTATGGTTGTATTCAGGCCATGAGAAAAAGGGTTTTAATATAACGGACAATTGGTTAATGTTTTACAATAAAAATCAGCAGGATGTAGGCTAATGGTTAATTTAGCTGACGCAAAATTAGACCTTTGGCTAAAAACTTGACATTTTTGTATTAACGTGGTTTTCTCCGGGCACTCCGCTTTCCTCCCACATCCCAAAAACATGCGTGCTCGGTTGATTGAAGACTCTAACTTGCCCGAAGGTGTGAATGTGAGTGCGAATGGTTGTTGGTTTATTTGTATGTGCCCTGCGATTAGCTGGCAACTAGTTCAGGGTGTCCCCCGCCTCTCGCCCCGATGATCGCTGGGATGGGCGCCAGCACGCCCGCGACCCGAGCGAGGAGAAGCGGTAGAGAAAACGGATGGATGGATGGATGGATGTATTAACACAGAGCAAGCCGCTCTTTTCTTATCCTGAAGTTATTGTCGGTGTTCAGACTTTGTGCTTTGCCAGGGATGGCCGACTCTGAACCAATGGAGTGACCTTTTACCTCAATGGAACTCTGGCGGTAATGCAGAGGGGAAAATGCTGCGAGGAACAGCTAATTTGACGAAACCACCTCCGACATCTTGCTTCAAATGTCTTCCAAAAATCAAAGACTTAATTCCTTAACGTAGCAGCGTACCAGAGAAGCCAGTATTTTTCCTTGGTGCGGTCTTCTTCTCTGCTGGTGGCAGATTGAGGAGGCAGACTTCTTTGCGAGGTTTAAAGACCTTCTCCAGCTCTTTACTGTCTGCTATCATGGGTTTACGTGCCAGGCTGACCCAGCTGTTATCCTTGGTGGGGAAGACCCTCTTGTCAGACACCATACCTAGATGCAAGGAATGAGAGGTTTCATTTTTGCGTCGTTCATGTATGTGTCTGTTGAAGAGGCAACAACTTCGAAGTCGAACGCCTCAGTGTTTCTCTGTCCTCGTTCAAAACGATCAGCAAGCAGAACAATAACATTTGTTTTCGTATTACGTCTGGTTACATATTTCTATCTTACCTATTGATGAGAACGAAGAATGTTTCGTTGGGTGTGAGAGAGTGAGACTTGACTCACCTTTCAAAGTGGAGCAGTAATTGACATCGAGCATGGACTGAGGCACGGCCTCATGGTCACCAGACACTTGAATTTTACATTTGTCGGCTGTCGAACATGCAGAGAAATGATTGTCTATTCAAATATACCACATGAGGCCAAGTGGAGAATAGCAACTGCGAAACAAATTCCATACCAACGGTCTTACCAAGCATAGCGTAGAGCACTGACACGTCCTGGAGGACTTCGGCAGTTGGGATGGGAGATGATGAAGCGATGATTTCCAAAAGACCGACATATTGGTTCATGTTGGGGCTGGCATCTGCATTCAGCAGCTAATCAAATGTAGATAAGGATACAAGTAGAGATTTAGCAGATAGTGATCCCAAAATGAGCAGAATTAGTTTGAGGTGAAATAAGCCAGATAGGTGCATCGCAAATTGCAGTACAGAAAATGGATGGCTATAGAAGAAGTGCATCAGCAACACGTTTACTACCGCTCGTAATTCATCATGAATATGAAGTCCAGTGCTGAACTAAAGAATAGCCAATATATCTAACTATTTTCGATACTGCTTCTCCTCATTAGGGTTGCCTGTGCCAGCGGGTTAGGCTCCGGCACGCCCGCGACCGTCGTGAGTTCTGAGCGCTACGGAAGATGAATGAGTGAACGAATATTTACTATTGAGAGGCTGAAATTCGGAGGATAAACAAGGTCTCCAAACAATGAAATGATTTTCAAAAATCTTTATGGATGAATTTGCTAATTGATTCATTGTTGCACATCGACTTTCAAATGTTCATGAAAACATTCCATGTACAGTTCACAAAGGGTTTGCGACAGTTTTAATTATTCCACATATAATTGATTTCAATCGCAGATTTAGTTTTTCAAAGTGGACCAAATCAAAGTTCCACTCATGGATTCGCAGTACCACTGAAATGAGACATGAGACAAAGATGTGATCCTAAAGTGCAAAGGAATAGAGTAGCGTACTCTGATAAAGAAGTCTTTCATGCCTTCCAGTTTGCTATAGAAAGGAGCCAGGACTTTGGGCTCCTCAACGGGGCTCTCGGGTCCACGCGTCAGTGGTCTGTAGCGCTGGAACATGTGAGTGGGGTCACTCCAGCACACCTCCCTCAGGTTGTAGAAGCGTCCTGAACACCAGCCATTACTTCGCTTGCGCAAAGCCAAAATTCGATGAGTGCTTAGTGGTGGATTCAAACAATCAATATATCGATGCTGCCAGTGACATACCCGCGGCATTCCAGTAGTACGAATACAGCCGGATTATGATGGAAGAGCTCCTTTAGGCTGTTCTGGGGACAGTTTGTGTGGAGATAGGTGTAGATGTTGTGGATGTGCTGAACGGTGGATGTGAAATGTGTCCCCTCTGACGCATTGTCATCATCGGCTGTGGGTTTGATGCACCACTCCTTCAGATAGGCAATCAGAGCATCCACGGATACATTGGATCTTATTCCTAAAAGAGGAATCAAATGTGTGAGAATGTCTACTCACTATGTCATGATTATCGATCACGGCGAGACAACAGTATAGCTGTGTCCCAATTTCGGGGCAGCGCCCTCCGAAGGACCCAACCTTCAAAGGATGCAGTCCCTGAATTGGGACAGAGCGAATGTTTCAAAGTTTCATTAACTCCAACTGCATTTGAACCGTTACGACAACAGATGCTAAGGCTTCACCGTAAACAGAGGTATCGCTGCATTTGTTTTCATGACAGCCAATCAGGCTTCTCGCCAGACATTACTCTAATGGGGAGGAATACCTCCCAATACTAAGCCAGTTGTGAAATTGCTACTGTGCCCCACACAATGCAAATTGGAGGTGTGGCGACACCCAGAGAAGCACATTGACTCCCAACCAACCTCACTCGCGTGTGTTCAGCCTTTTCAATAATGTTATCCTGGTCAGCTTTGCGGGGAGCATGCCGGCTGACTTCGGGCGAACAACTACGCCCTGGATTGGTTGCCTTTCAATCACAGGGCACATATGGAGCTGGACAACCTCTCACAGTCATTTTCACACATCATTGGGTGGGAACGGAACCAACCGCACCATCAGTAACTATTTGCAGTCTCCCTCACTGGATATTTTCTTCAGTTTCTCTGGCTACATTCAAAGTAAACGGTTATTCAGATTCCCAACAGATTCTTACCCAGGCTTTTGCTGAACTCGCTCGGATCCATGTTCACGTAATAGACGTGTGTCCCGAGCAGGTAGGTGATTTCAGGTGCGTTCAGGTAGACTGTGTTTGGACAGAGGTACTTAATCTCTGTCTTTTCGCCTTCCTGCGGGCGAAAGGCTGGCATCCATTCGAGACGACACAGGAAGTGGTAGAAGGAAGACTTGGTCGTTCTGATCGGCCGAGCATCTCTGTCGATCACCTGCGCAGTGAGGTACTGAGAGTAGCGATGTCTGAAACCATGCGTGAATATAAGAAATGATTTTCAAACATTGTGTCAATTAAATCTAATAGCATACACAGAAGAAGCACGTTTGACAGGTCACATCACAAATTCTGGTCCAGTGATGTTGACGCTTCGCATTGCTCCCAAAAGTGGCAGAATCAGATTATTCAACAGCGAGAGGCATTCAGAGTCAGACGCGTGAAGAAATTCCCATTCATGCTTCGATGAAAAAATGAGCTCATGTGCAAGTGACCAGTTGAGTAAATGCAAGTTACTTCGTGTATACTGAGAGGCCTATCTATGGTTTTCTAAGAACACAATACTAGTCGTGGGCTAAACTTTGCTTTGTCCGTAAAGTCCGACACTCATTCTCCTTGTCACCTGCGATCTCGCAATAGACTTCACAGTACAGTGATGCCTTGCGATATGAGTTGAACGTGTTCTGTGACGACACTCCTATCTCAAATCGTCATTCCCCATTGAAAGGTAGCAATGTCCTCTCACCATTGTTCCTGTCATACGGTGTTGCATGTTTTTGTTTCATATTTAGGATAAACGTTTGAATTCCCCATTTTCAAACATTTTTCCTCATGCTTTTGAAATTCTAGCGCAAAAGCTGCAGCTGGCTACTACTGTGGACTGAATGGGTGGCAACATGGGGGAAATGAAAGATCAGTATTTTGGGGTTAATAGCCCGTCAGCAACATACTGAGGGGGGGGGGGGGAAATAATAATTGTCATATTTTGATTGTTTAATAAAGTCCTTGCTTGCTCCTCAAAATTCCACCGTTGCTCCTCAAATACAGAAATGATTTGCAAAACTGCTCCTCAAAGAAAAAAAATAAATATTTTGAGCCTTGATAATGTAATATTGTACATTATACAACAGAGTAAAACATAATAAAATAGAACGTAAAGAATTAAACAGTTTGTGTGTTAGGATTTCATGCTACAATCCAATTCAGTGTGCTGATACAAAAGAAGAATAAAGTTCTAGCTGTACTCAGTAAGTTGCTATAATATTCATCATTTTGGTAGAGGATAAAGAATATACCTGTGAGTTATATTATCTGTTCTTCCACCATTTGTGTTCAAACATCCATTGCGTAAAGGGATGTAAAACCTCGACAATCGATGCTAACCATTAGCATGTCAATGGGATTTTAGCATTAAGCGGCACGGTTAGCACATGTGAGGACCGGGGTTCAAATCTGTGTGGCTGCGTGGCTTTTCTCCGGGCACTGCGGTTTCCTCCCACATCCCAAAAACATGCATGCTAGGTCGATTGAAGACTCTAAATTGTCCGTAGGTGCCAATGGTGGTTTGTTTATTTGTGTGTGCCCTGCGATTGGCTGGCGACCGGTTCAGGGTGTACCCCGCCTCTCGCCCGAACATAGCTGGGATAGGCTCCAGCACGCCTGCGACCCCAGTGAGGAGAAGCGGCTCAGAAAATGGACGGATGGATGTTAGCATTAACCTAGCAGGCCATGCTGAAGGGAAGGTAGTCTGGTTGTTTTGGACAGTAATAAACTGTAAACCATCTGGGAGTGGCATTCAGGTCGACTTGAAGCCTCTTTTTGGAGGAAATATGAACTATTGTGAGGTGATGTAAATGCCACCAAGCAGCACTTGCATTTCAAGTTTGCGCTTGTAAGTCAAAGCAAAAAATTGGCCAGATGACTCGAAAAGCCCACGAGTCGGGTCACTTGTATCTCAAGGCACCGCTGTATTGGCTCGACTCGGCTCGACTTGGTTTGGGGCTGTCCATTTTTCTACTTCCAATTAGTAGACATGAGAAACCACACACACACACACAAAGACATGGCTTATCAAATGCATCAGAATGACATCAGCTAACACCAAGAGAAGAGAACGCTTCTCGGCAAGTCATCTCATTCAAGAGGAGACCGAGGGCGGCCGCGACAAAGTGGAAACTGTGGAGTAGAATACTGCCGAAGCTTAGGCACAGCAACACTGTCAGCTACTGTAACTGTCGCGTGTGTGTATATTTTGGACCAGGCGAAAAGAGCCCGAAAAAACTCTTCATAATTGTATCAGTGATCACCAAATGGCCACATCAGACAGGATTAGAGCCATTATCTTGTTCAGTCTAGACACTATTGTGCGGTATTACCTCTTTCAAACAGTCAAGTGACTGCATCTGTTTCTCATGGGACAATATTCATTTGACAGGATAAACCCTGTGTTCCAGTCGGTCGTTACCCTGTGTTCCAGTTGGTCGCCAGCAGATTTCGCAAAGCCTTTCTCTGTTCCAGGAGGCAGGGAGCAGTCAGCTGGGCTGTGGCCAGGGCGTGAAACTCCTCGCATGGGTAGTCGTCAAGCACACAGTCCTCCCCGGGAGTTTGGTGCCACATTGTGCTTTCCATTGACCAGGGACTGGAGTTCTAGAAGTGTACACAACAAAAAGAAAATTGGTCATTAATGGTAAATATCCCATGTGTCACGCATTTACTCCACAAAGCAGCAAAAGAAATGAGTTAACAACAATGAGTTATGGTTGCAGCACAAGCTAAAGCAGGCATCTGGAATTACCACCTGCTGACATATGTCCTACTTGTCACCTGCTCTTCCTGCCCACGCAAAACAGCTAGTGATCTCAGGAGTTTTTGTGGGACTGTGCCCTCGTCTACACTTACTTTTAAAATCATCCCACTGTGAGCTAAGAACAAATCCTCATCAACACTCAGGCAGGGAATCAGAGTTAACATCCATCTGCTTTTCCCCATTAGGATCATAGGTGAGCCGGAGCCTATCCCAGCTGAGTTTTGGCTAAGAGGCGGGGTCCACCCCGGACTGGTCGCCAGTCAGTCAAGGGGCACGTACAGTATAGACTAACAACTATTCACACCGATGGAGAATTATTTAATAACCCGACATGCATCTTTTTGGAATGTGAGAGGAAGCCCCAGTGCCCTGAGAAAACTCACAAATATTATCCCAATATTTGTTCACTGATACAACAATTATGTGATTGGAAGAAATCCATCTACGACACATGACATTTATGTCACCGAAGAAGGTAAAACGTTGAAACCAAAAGTATGCATAACAAAAGAACGTAAATAAGTGCTTCAAAAATGACAGCGCTAATATGGGTGTCCAAATCATGTACAAGTCCCCATGCTTGAGCACTGGAAAGCATCCGAATCAATACCGGCTACAGGTGTAGAAAACACAATGGGATGTAATGCAAGACTGATATTTGTCTACAGCAATTTCACTTGAAAAAAACATTTCTGGTCCACACGAAGACTGTCAAGGGCATGCAAACTAAACAGGTGACGCTATGGCCCATAACTGAGCGTAGTTGCAAATTTAGAGCATGCTTTGAGAGCGATAACGAAAAAGTTGAGTGACGCCGTCCTCACCAGTTCTTCGGGTGTGAGAGTCTGCCTCTCTTTTCGGATGATGAGACCATCTCTGACACCCAGTCCGGTGAACAGTTGTCTCCATCCTGCCATATCATTGTCTGCCTGCAAGTACTCGGGACTCAGCAGAACCCAGTCGTAGCCTGGTTGACGGGTGGCAAGGTAGATAGTAAAGGAAATGTTATTGTGGAGGATCACAACATAAGAATACATGTCATACAATGTACAAATAATGCAAAACGATGATACCAATACAGTGCAACCGCTAAATTTGAATTCTCTAAAGCAGGAGTCCCCAACAACTGGACTGCAAGCCATTTGGTAATGGGCTGCACAGAGAGACTGAACAAACATTCGTTTTTGCATCACGCCTGTGCCTCTGTCAAAACACTAATTTGGTGTCATACGAGCCGAGAAAATGTAACCCCAAATTCTAGCATACATGAATAAAAAAGAAATTGTTTGGAGAGCTTCTCTGAAGGCGGCACGGTGTAAAACTGGTGAGCACATCTGCGTCACACTTCTGAGGACCGGGGTTCAAATTCCGGCCCCGCCTGCGTGGGTTTCCTCCCACATCCCAGAAATGTGCATGGCAGGTTGATCGAAGACTCTAAATTGCCCGTATTGCGTGAATGTGTGCATGACTGGTTGTTTGTTTGTTTCTATGTGCCCTGCGCTTGGCTGGCGACCGGTTCAGGGTGTACCTCGCCTGTCGCCCAACGATAGCTCCGGCACGCCCGTGACCCTAGTGAGGATAAGCGATGCAAAAAATGGATGGATGGAGCTTCTTTGAAAAATGGGAACAGGCCAAATAATGAGATCATATCAGACAATATGCATCCACAATGGAGACAATATTGGTAGTCCTACTTTAGGTACAGGTTTATTGCCAGTTAACTTGCATGCGGCAAAACCTGCCCCGTGTCAAAGTGTCGCACCGGGCTCGCATTGCAAATAATGAGGCAGTGAAGCCATCGAAACAAGCGCACTGCATTAAAAGACTAAGCTTTGGACTTTTTGGGAAAGAAAAAAAAGAGAACCCCAAGATGAGACCGCATCAGTGAAGAGAAACTCCCACAACTTATATCAACTACAGTCGGTGTATATTCAATCATGGCTGCCCTAAAGAGTGTAACAATAGGCTGTGAAAAGTGAGCTGCAATTATTGATACTTGGAACAGAAGTGTTATTAATCACTGTTTGAAATTGTGTGGTGACAAAAGTGGTGTGGTTTCCTCAAAGCGTTATAGTTTTTATCCTTTAATATTAACTTGCAAGTCTTAAAACATTTCCTGTACACATCATAAAGTCAAATTGTTTCCATTATTTCAATGGGAGAAATGATTCAATAGACCGATGTCCTGGAACGCACTGGGTTTGACCTCAGAGATACCACTGAAGTTATTCTAATATTACAAGCATCCGAATCCGAATCCGAATCATCTTTATTTGCCGAGTATGTCCAAAACACACAAGGAATTTGTCTCCGGTAGTTGGAGCCGCTCTAGTACGACAAGAGACAGTCAATTTACAGAACACTTTGGAGACATAAAGACATTGACAAAAAAACAATTGTGCAAAAAGATGCAGAGTCCTCAGTTCGAATGGCTAATATCGCAATAGTCCGGTGCAATGACCATTGTGCAAAGGGCACTGAGACTTCAAGGAGTGGATGCGGTTTAAAGTGACGAGTAGTGCGACAATCTGGGACAATGGTTGTGCAAATGTTACAGATACTCCTCAAACAGTGTGCAAATGCTACTCTGGCACGAGTGGCCAGTATATGCAAATAGTGCAGCACGGCGAGACAACTACAGCGAGTGCACGAGTAATACATCATTGGCCCCACACAAATGTGACAACCAACTCAAGTCCAAAAATTGCCAGCTTGTTGTAATGGAATTATAAGTTAGCTGTTTAAGAAGTTGATCGCAAGAGGGAAGAAGCTGTTGGAATGTCTACTAGTTCTAGACATAGTTCTAGGGTTTGACCTCAGAGATTCCACTGAAGTTCTTCTAATATTAGAAGCCTATCTCGCAACAATAGCAGTGTGCAGCGTGAGAGTCTGAGTGTGTACCGGGCAATGTCTTTGATAGGTCCATGTTGCCATATGCTTCAGAGAAGTGAACCCTGCTCTGCCCTGGACACAGCAGACCCCTGTTGGTGAGGACCGGTACTGCAATGTCTGCATACTCCTGGGTGGAGGTGCAGTGCTGCTTGATAAAAACCAGGTAACTCACGACCACCGTCTCTGGCTTTGACTGCGGGGAAAATAAAGGCCAGGTAAAGGAGAAAGATGAGAGAATGATGCAAAATAGGCCCGATTTAAAAAACTATTCCAAACAGAAAATCACCACGTGCTTTTCTCACAACTCAAAGCGGCACAGTTGATGCAGCGTAGAAAATATGTACCTTCCATTTTTCGCCTTTCAACACAGGGTAGATGTGCTGCTCCAGAAGCTCTTGTGGCTCAAGATGATGAACTCCCAGTCTTCTCAGCAGCTCCTGCACCTGCTGACTTTCTAAAGGTTCCACACAGCTCAGCAGAGATGGGTGAACTACGTTTATATCCTCATACAATAAGGACAAATGTCCTGTAGGTGGAAAAAAGCAGAAAAACTGTGTGCTTAAAGCGCTTAATTGTCTAAAGCTGTGAGGATAAGCACTACACAAGATTAACAATATAAATAAATACAATTGTATGCAAATCATATCCGATCATATCAAATCCAGCTATATTTACAGAACGCTTTGAGAACAACACAGTTGGCCAAAGTGCTTAACACGGCATAGCATCAACAAAGAAGATAAAATCACACAGATGAAAAATACCAGTAAATGGACAAAATACCAGGGATATAAAACCAATGGAAGACAAAGGTAATAACACCAATTGAAACAATTGTCAGAAAAATATAACAATAAGCCAATCCAAAATAAAAATACAATTCAACATCTCAAACTGAGCGAAAAGCCAGAGGAAAACAAAACAAATGTGTTTTAGTGGGGATTTAAAAGGAGGTGAATTGCCCTGTCTCAGGTGCTGAGGCAAGCACTTTAACTACAGTGGGTACAGAAAGTATTACATTGTTCACTCTTTGTTATATTGCAGCCATTTGCTAAAATCATCGAAGTTCATTCCCCCACTAATGTACAGCACGCCAGACTGCTCAGGACCTCAGACCGGGCCCAAGGTTCACCTTGCAACAAGACAATGACCCAAAGCACACAGCTAAAATAACAAAGGAGTGGCTTCGGAACAATTCCGTGACTGTTCTTGAATGGCCCAGCCAGAGCCCTGACTTAAACCCAATTGAGCATCTCTGGAGAGACCTGCAAATGGCTGCCCACCAACGTTCACCATCCAACCTGACAGAACTGGAGAAGGTCTGCAAGGAGGAATGGCAGAGGATCCCCGAATCCAGGTGTGAAAAACTTGTTGCATCATTCCCAAAAAGACTCGTGGCTGGATGAGCGCAAAAGGGTGCTTTTACTAAATACTGAGCAAAGGGCCCGGATACTTCTGGCTGTGTGATATTCCAGTTTTTCTTTTTTCATAAATCTGCAACAATTTCAACAATTCGGTTTTTTTCTGTCAATACGGGGTGAAATCTGGGCGTCCCTGCTAAAGCTACTGCCCCGGCGACCCGACCTCGGATAGGCGGTCGAAAATGGATGGATGGATGGGATGGGATGATATGTATAGATTAATGAGGAAAAACATGAATTTAAATGATTTCAGTAAATGGCTGCAATATAACAAAGAGTGAAACATTTAAGGGGGTCTGAATACTTTCCGTACCCACTGTATGTCTGAAAGCATGCATCCTGTCAGGTTCAGGTTTTCACGGTGTTGGAGACGAGAAGTTGGGAAGCAGGGAGGCAAGAATCTCCAAATGATATTTCATTCCAAAAACAAAGGCAAACAAGGATCATGGATGCAGAAAATGCGAAATTAACAAAGTCCAAAAAGTAGTGATGGCGAGATGAAGCTTCATGAATCATCGTAACACTAGTTATGGTTCATTTCTTTGATGCGTCTTCAATGCACATGTGGGCAATAACCGTGAGATGTGGAATGGTGTGATCGGTACAAACATCCCCGCAATATGAACCTGAGTGTTGCTTTCTTATTGGACTTCTCAGTTAGTCACGGATTATCCATAATGAACAACGTGTTCAAACAGAATCCGAATCCGAATCATCTTTATTTGTTGGGGAACTGGCCGCAGTTCGAGGATCAGCTCTGTGGTCAATCCTTGGATTTGCGGCCCAATGTTTTGGACACTCCGGCAAAGAGAGGTTCAGAGCTGTCAACCAAATCACTCACTGGTGGTTAGCTGGCTTTGAAGGTGGGGGGAGGATGCTGGTAGGACCTGCCGGACCCAAGTCCAAGTAGTGTTAGGGTCTGCTGTGAACATCTGGTGGTGGGGTTTCAACTCCCACCTCCGAGTGGGCCATGTTCTGTGCCTTCCCTGCTTATTGCTACCACTGCGACCCAACCCATGGCAAGCACAAGAAGATGGATGGATAAAACCATGTAAATGCATGACACCAATCACGAAAATGCAAATGGGAACTAAATAGCGATGATATCAGGTTATGAAATATCTTTCAGTGTGCACCTAAAAAGAGAGCATTTCCCACACATTTAGAGAAGGCCCCGTCCGTGGCCTATATTCCAAGACTGGCACTTTGTCTCTGTCATGCTGAATATTTTAAGAGAGTTCAAACGGTGACTCACCCTGCGGTCTCTCTGCTATCGCACACAACGTCGAACAAATGACTTCGCCTCAGAGCACAAGAGTTCAACATCCACAGTGAGTACTGCAACGCACTACACTTGCTGACCTGGAAACAAAACTTCCCCCATATCATATCCTTCAATGTTGACTTTATACTGTATACGGAGGGAAAAAAAATACAAATCAAACATCTCAAACCAGGGCCTGGCAATCAAATGCTACTGCTGTAGCAAAACCAACGCCTCCAAGTTGGTGACTCATAAGAGAACGTCAAAATGGAAGAATGGAGGAGAGTTCATCTGAGTCAACTTTCATGCTCGCCTTTCTAGACCTCAATGTCTACGCTGTATTTAGGTATGATGACGCACAAGCTCTGTCTATTCTGAGTGTGATGCAAGTCAAACACTCACTTCCACCTGCAAAAGTGAATCAATTCTCTAATCTATTTTACTGTCAACATAAATCTTTTAGTTAAATTGAAAAGAGAAGCCTGAAATTCAACTGACCTACATTCTGACAGGTTTTGCCTTTTTTGCAAGGCATAAACATTTATCCACAACGCATATACACCGCAGCCGTGTGTCTCTGTTCTTGTTTTGTATACGCTTTTATCTACAGATCAGACATCTGGATCTGATGCACCACTTAGAATAACCTTTTGTTTGACTCCACCCTCGTATTGGAACGCGTGACTGACGAGTGTGTTAGTTGCACTGAATTTCTACACTCAGTTTCAGATTTGGGCATTGCCTGTGAAGAGTACATTCATAGTTGTAACCAAAACCAGACAGCTGTTGTGTGTTTGGAAAAACAAGGACTTGCGAAGCGAAGAGAAGACCGGAAATCAATCACAGCTACTGCCCAAACATTGGCCATAACAAATACAACAATTTCCAATGCCCCGTACCAGACAGAAACCAATGGTGTGCTCAGTAGCAGGCACTGAAGTGGTGGATCAAGGAAAACACCACATCAAGGTTGATGAGAGCAATATTGTGACAGCTGAAAAGAAAAAGCCTAAAACAACTGTTAATGACATCCGCAACAATCTCCAGCGGGCAGGAGTGACAGTACTTATTGTTGACTTCATGAACAAAAGTACAGAGCTACACCAGTAGAAAAAGAAGAGAAAGGCCAGACTGGAGTTTGACAAAAAGTACATAGACGAGCCTAAAGAAATCCTGAACAAAAAAGATACAAAAGATAACCTTGACCAAAGTTCAAGCTAAAGCTTGGTCAAAGAAAGGATCTGCACATAATCCCCAACATACAAGGTCATTGGATGCAATGGGCCTCCATGGCATCTTATGGAACAGGCTCAATCATCTTCAGTGATGTAAGACATGATGTCAGCAGCAAAAGGAATTCACAAGTCTGCAAGTCTTTTTCCCCCCCTACCAAACTGAAAGATAATTGGATCAGTAATTTACATATTTTCTAACACACTGCCAAGCTGAAAAATAAGTTCAACGAGGGAAAGAAGTGGAAGGTTTTGTTCCAATGCTGGAAAAATAATGCTATTTGTGCATCAGCTGCATATGTAAATAAAAGCAGAATTGTGAATTCATGTCTTAGTGGTACCTTGAGATACGAGTTGAATTCGTAAATCAAAACACTCATATTCCCAATCATCTTTGTCCATTGAAATTAATAATAATAATGCCATTAATCCGTTGAAGCCTCCCCAGCCCCCAAAAATGGTGCAAGGTACATACAGGTTTTGGAGGAACATATGCTGCCATCCAAGCAACGTCTTTTTCATGGACGCCCCTGCTTATTTCAGCAAGACAATGCCAAAGCACATTCTGCACGTGTTACAACAGCGTGGCTTTGTAGTAAAAGAGAGCGGGTACTAGACTGGCCTGGCTGCGGTCCAGACCCGTCTCCCGTTGAAAATGTGTGGCGCATTACGAAGCGTCAAATACGACAACGGAGACCCCGGACTGTTGAACAGCTGAAGCTGTACATCGAGCGAGAATGGGAACGAATTCCACCGACAAAGCTTCAACAATGAGTGTCCTCAGTTCCCAAACGTTTCTTGAATGTTGTTCAAAGTAAAGGTGATGTAACACACGACCCTGTCCCAACCTTTTTGGAAGGTGCTGCAGCCGTGATTATTTGCTAAAAACAATCAAGTTTATCAGTTTGAACATTCAATATCTTGTCTTTGTCGTGTATTTCATTAAATATAGGTTGAACATGATTTGCAAATCATTGTATTCTGTTTGTATTTATGTTGGACACAACATCCCAACTTCATTGGAATTGGGGTTGTATCACGATTGCCAGTTGGTTTGTACTGTGTGTTTGTTATAAGGATTATGAAAACATTTCCAAACCAATTTCCACAAACAAATTGCAGCGGGGTGGCATGTGGTTCAAGAAGAACCCATAAGATTTTTGAGGCACTGGATGAAGCTGTGGCTACAGGAATGTATTTTGACCGTATGAGATTGATTTTCTTTAGGAATCATAAGTAATGGATAAGCAAAACACACAAATACAGTCTATGATAGGATTATTTGCAGTTAGCAGTAGAAGCTTTCCCCTCAGCCCAGAATCAAAACCAATAGGTGTCTTGCTAATACAGTGGGACAAACAAATAGTCCAAAGTCATTTTTCTTCATGGTTCAACCAGGCCTGTGCTTTACTGAATGCCTGTGTTGAATGGATTTGTTTGTTACACTCAGTGACGCTTTGTACAGTCGTTGATTTACACTGCACGGTTCAAGAGACAGATCTGATTTTTGTGCATGTAATGTAAATTGTGAAACATACCAGAGAGCATTAAATCAGAGCTGGGCGACGTAAATCCAGCCGAAATCAAGAAAAGCAGGAGCCTTTACTGTTCATAATTTTAACCACAGTACTGAATGAACTGTACTGTGTGGTGTATACGCCTTTTGTAGATTTACAAGAGGAGGAAAATGACAGCCAAGCTGGATCTCAGTCTACCATGACATCAAGCACATTTCACAGATTCATTCATATGAATCCTTATTAGAAAAACAGAACAAGATTCACACCAAATCCCGGACACATTCAAGTGATTAATTACCGGTTTGGGCTTCAGCTTTCTTTTTCTTTGTCTTGCTTTGTTCCAGTGGGAAAAACACACCGTCTCCATCCAGTGCCACCACACGCCCATCAGCCAGAGGGAATATGGGGAGACTCCGAAGAGTCTGCAAAATTGAGTCTCCATCCCCATAACCATGTTCCACAGCCCGGAAGTTGCAAACGAGAAGTCGAGCCAACTGATGCAGGCCGACATCTAGAAGAGAAAAAAGAGTCACTTACAGGTACATCTCAATAAATTAGAATCACGTCAAAAGCTGAATTCAGCTCGTTCAATTCAAAAACTGAAACTCATAGAGATATGCACTACACGTACAGAGTGAAATATTTCATGATTTTTTTAAATAGATATATCCCGACCGGTATGTATAATTTGGATGATTATAGCTTACAGCAAATGAAAACTGCAAATTCACCATGTCGAGAAACTAAAATATTACATAACAATCAAGAAACAATGAAAATGATTTTCAACGTAGAAATTAGGCACAAATATGCCCTCCGAAAAGTGTTTCGTGAATCTATATAATGTATGCGTACTGAAATAAATGGACTTTTCTACCATATTCTAATGTATGTTTAAGTGCTACGAATTCCAATTTACCAGTACTCACAAAACAATTTATTTATGCACACATATCAATAAATTGGTTGATTCTTTTTTTTTTTTTTTTTTGTTATGTACAGTAATACTAAAATGCTGCAGATTCTGAACAAGGCAGTCTATGATGAGTATGAATAAAAGGAAACAAAACCCCCCCCCAAATCATGGTTGAATAGGAGCGATTGGCACAATGCGGGAAGTACAATATTTGTCCTGCTTGATTCCACTGGGGCTTCGGCTTCATTTGTGTCCAGCTAAATGATGCATGCCACTGTTACCAGCTCACAAATACAGTGATTTTCAAAAAGTAGCAAGACCTAACTGGATGAACTTTCTTTTATCGTCAGATCAGCTACATAGGATTTGTCAAAGTAAAAACATTGTTCGTTTAGGTTTGAAAAACATACAATGCCTTTTCATCTCCTGATTATAGGGCAGCATACATGTATGGTAACATGACAAAATTCCTCTACTCACCCGTGCGGATAGTCTCCTCTTTCATAAGCTCCCTGGCCATGGCTGTGGTTACCGTGGTAACATCGGAGCCCCTCAGGTTCCGAACTCCCAGGTGGGAAAGAAGAGAGGCAGGTGGGGCAGGGCTCAGACTGGGGTGCAGATATGATAGCAACAGATGCTTTTCCAGCTCATCTTGGTTGATCACCTTGCGAATCACAGCATCCATACAGACCGCCACTTGGGAGGGTAGCTTGTACACAACCTGACCATCTGTAAAAACAAGGTCATGAGTAATAAATGGCACTTAAAACGAGGCAAGCTAAAATCTTTTTGTACTTTACACTTTGTACTGCTTGCACTTGTAACGGTGATTTACAGAACTTTTGAGCCGAAAAATTGGCTGGAATTCCTAAATGGCTAACAGCATTTTTATGTAAAACCTCTTCAAATGCTGCTGTTTTATTTCAATCTATCCACTGGATATAATCCATTGTGGTGGTACATAAAGGCACAATCAGAAAATGCTATCATTGTCCAAATACTGTGCATAAAACCGGACCTAACTGTAAGTCAAAACACACGGGGAGAACAACTCCACATAGGTGAGGCCGGACTTGAACCCCAGTCCTCAGAACTGTGAGGCAAATGTGCTAACCGGTCGTTCATCGTGCCGCACTGCAAGACAGTGTACCATTAAAATGTTGATAGGTGTGCGCGTGTGTGTGTGTGTGTGTGTATATATATATATATATATATATATATATACATAGATAGAGAGAGAGAGAGATGACATTCTAGTTGATCTTCAACAAGTGTGGGTAATACCTGAGGTGAGTGAGGGCAGGAAGGCCTTGCCCTTGAGCAACTGGATAATCTGACTGGCAACAGGCTTGAAGAAGTCCAACACTTCGTCAGGCAGAGGAATAAACTGCAGGAACTGGCAGAGACCCCGAAGGCCTGTAAACTCTGGGTGATCCTGGAAGGAGCAAGAATAAAACATGGAAGAAGCTGGACAAATACATTTCTGGAGTTCCTTCTCTACTATGTGACGTATCAGAAATGGGAACATGCAATCATTCATTCAACTAATATTGCACTAGAATTGGTTTTAAAGGTCTGCAGACGTCGCCTTACAACGAAGACTTTCATGGCCTGAAGGAAGAGTTGTGGTATCTCAGCTCGGAGCCACTGGTTCCATGAGCTGTCTCTGTCGACATCCTCTCGAGAAGAAGGGATGTCAAAGTCACCTGAAAAACAGAGAAAAAAATATTGTGGAAAAGAGTGCACAGGTGAAGCTTTTTTTTTTTGCAGTTCCTGTGCTGTTTTTATGTCACGAAGAAACTGTTCTCTATAACTACTGTATATACATATGCATCCTGTATAAAGAGCATTATAATGATTCATTTGGACTCGGAGCCATGATTGCAAAAGAAAATATTCCATTGTCGATTTTGATCTCCAGCCGTCCAGTGCGGCCATGGCCGCCATTCACGGCGGGCACGTCGCAGCTGCGTGAATGCGAGGTACAAGCCCAATTCCAATGAAGTTGGGACGTTGTGCTAAACAGAAATCAAAACAAAATGCAATGATTTGCAAATCATGTTCAACCTATATTTCATTGAATACACTACAAAGACAAGATATTTCATGTTCAAATTGATCAACTTGATTGTTTTTAGCAAATAATCATGAACTTTGAATGTGATGGCTGCAAAACGTTCCAAAAAAGCTGGGACAGGGTCATGTGTTACATCACCTTTACTTTGAACAACATTCAAGAAACGTTTGGGAACTGAGGACACCAATTGTTGGAGCTCTGTCGAATGGTTGTTTGTTTCTACGTGCCCTGCGATTGGCTGGCGACCGGTTCAGTGTGTGCCCCGCCTCCCGCCCGAAGAGAGCTGGGATAGGCTCCAGCAGCCCGCGACCCGCGTGAGGATAAGCAGTAAAGAAAATGGATGGATGGATGAACTATGAACTGTTCGCATTCAAAAAAACGAACTTTCCCACCCACTGGGCCTGGTAAGTTTTTTTGGTATAGATTTGAGAGACAAATTGTACCTGTGTACTGTGAGGTAAAAATGAGTACGGGCAACATAGGTAAAAACATTGGTACAGTTTGCCATGTCTGTTAGTCTGCTACACAGGTACACTTATCCATACTGTTACTGTTTTTTTTTTTAAAAAGAAGAAGATATTTTTCATAGCGTATGTGTTAGATATTTTATGTTCATTTGTCTGTTGACCAAAATACATCGCTTATGTGTTATATACAGCTTAAGTGTGTAAGGGGTCAAACTGACCCCAAAGAACACTGATATGTGTGACATATTTACAAGACATTGAAAACATCGTCATGTTCATTTTATGTTTACCGTGCTGCCCCAATTACAGGACATCTGAAACAATGATGTCAACCATACGGCAAACATTAAATGTGGATTAAATTGACACAAAATACAATTGGAGGGTTAAAATTGTATAGGGTGAGTGTACCTGCTAAATGCGCACAGACAGTACATAGTAGTTTGAAAATGTGGTTAAAAAGTGGCAAGAGTTAGTTGGCACATTTCAGTAAGAGTCACACTTCTCTCACATTGTCTCACAGACAATTAATACAGTTATAAAGGTGTCTTACAGTTAGGAAGAAAAAAAAAAAAACCAACCAACCTTGGACAATGAAGCGGAAGCCAAAGCTGCGAAGAGGTAGGTAGGCAAAGACGGGCTGTTTCTGTGGTTGGCCTATAATGTCACTTCCAGAGCTGTCAGAGCCAAGTTGGAAGGCGAGGGCGAGCTCGGTCGATTCAACATTCTCTCGAAGCTTGAGGGGGAAAAAATAAATCAGAGTTAATATGGAATAATATGATGATGGGAAAAGTGAGCTGACAGGGAATCAGGCCAGGCCAACTAAACTGAAGTAACGATTAATATTTGTATTATTTATGCATTATTGCACAGTGTAAATGCTCAAGGAGATATTTACATGGAATATAGGCGCCAGCGCAGGCGGATTGTTTCGTGTGTTCCGTCATTGTAAACACAGCCATATTGGATATTGCGCAAACCTTATTTATTTCCCAGAAGGAATCGCTTCAGAAAAGGAAAGTGTTGCTGCATTTCTTTTTTCTAAATCTGAGTGTGTCTCTGCACTCCATAATAGATGGATGTGTGAGAAGTGTGCGCTCCATCACCATCTTGGGCTGCAGTGTGGTTTTGACGACTAGCCAGCGCTCTGTGCCATCAGAGTGCTCCACCTCGAGCACATTATGATCCAGGTCTTTACGTGTCATTGTTACAAGGCGGTTCTCAGCCTGTTTACAGAAAAAGCAGAAAGCACAACAAAAATAAAACTGGTTAAATGAGTTCAGGTAACAAAAAAAGACAACTGAGACTCAGTCAAAATATGTTCGCTTGTTCCTTTGCGCATTCGAGTAGTGCGTGAGTGCCCAAGGGACCTGACTGTAGATGGTGAGTGAGCGTAGCCGGTGCAGAAATAGCAGCAAGGAAGGGTGCACGTCATGGAACAGGTTTCGGGTCTGATGTCTCTCAGAGCGCAGAGGAAGGCAGATCTTAGTTGTCCAGCTGATAAAAGATCAAATGTAGAGATTTAGAATTAGTTCATATGAAGAAAAAAAAAAAAAAGTTCAATATTTTAGGCGATTTTGTTTTTTCTCGAAAAAAACAAAGTCACAATCTTAGGAAAAATAGTTGTACTTTCGCATACCACCCACCCACATACAAAAAATGAAAACTAAGAAATGAGCTGTGTACATAAACAGTCAATACAGGCATTTTTTGTCATTAATATCGCTAACACAACTTCTTAGTCTTTTGCCACTTTCTCGTGACATTACCAGCCAGGTAGAGATACCCACTGACCAAAAAAAAAGTAAACTTAACATTTGGCCAAGTTAGGAATAATTTTGGGCTTAATAATACATTGTTAAATACGTAAAGTCAAAGCCTGGCAAAAATATCAGACCTCTGAATAAATGTGTCGTTTAACTGTGGGTCCAAGGGCCTCTCATCATCCATCCAGTGGGGGAGGATGTAACCCATGGGGCCACAGGTCTTGTCAAAAAACAAGTGGAAGCCATTGGAGTGAATCTCTGGACGGTCTGTGACCTTGAAGACTGACTTAAAGCCAATACCCTTTTGTCCTGCAGAGAAGAAAATGACAGTCTTACAAATACAGCGCTACCTTGACTTATGAGTTTCATTTGTTTCAACATAAGAACATGATAAAAGAAAATGAAATGTAAAGAAATATATAGGTTTCGTAAAGTGTAATGCGTCAGACAAACATTCTCTGTCGTGGCCGATCATTTGAGTTAGTCCCCGATCAAGCGTCATCCTTCTGTGTCGTGTGACATAAGTCACCGATTGGCATCGGGGTTGTCTCACGACCACGACACGGACAGTCTGGCCTATCAGAATTTTGGGGGTTTTTCCCGTCTAATGTGACATGTCCTGTGCTTGTTTCTAAACATTGACCAATAGTGTGACGGAGTGCCTTCAAACGGGACAGTTTTATAAGCGTAAATGCGCCAGCACACGTGGTTTTTGAAAATGGTTGGATGGTCATTAAGCGCGCGCCATGCGCTTGTTGTACAAGCTCCGGGTAACCCCGCGGACCCGCACTTGAGTCTGATTGGGCCACGTTCCGTGTCTCCATTGTTAAGGCGGCCGACCGGATCGATGGCCTTATGGTGGTATATCTTGGGACATTTATTTAACTAGTTGATATTGTTTTCATTTTTTTTTTAGCAATTCGGACTTACAACCCCAATTCCAATGAAGGTGGGACGTTGTGTTAAACATAAATAAAAACAGAATACAATGACTTGCGAATACTGTTCGACCTGTATTTAATTGAATACACTACAAAGACAAGATATGTAATGTTAAAATTGATCAACTTTATTGTTTTTAGCAAATAATCATTCACTTAGAATTTGATGGCTGCAACACGTTCCAAAAAAGCTGGGACAGGTGGCAAAAAGTGACTGCGAAAGTTGAGGAATGCTCATCAAACACGTGTTTGGAACATCCCACAGGTGAACGGGCTCATTGGGAACAAGGTGGGTTCCATGATTGCTTCCCTGAATTGCTCAGTCATTCACAAGCAAAGATGGGGCGAGGTTCACCTCTTTGTGAACAAGTGCGCGAGAAAATAGTCGACGAGTTTAATGACAATGTTCCTCAACGTACAATTGCAAGGAATTTAGGGATTTCATCATCTCCGGTCCATAATATCATCAAAAGGTTCAGAGAATCTGGAGAAATCACTGCATGGAAGCGGCAACGCCGAAAACCAATATGGAATGCCCGTGACCTTCGATCCCACAGGCGGCACTGCATCAAAAACCGACATCAATGTGTAAAGCATATCACCACCTGGGCTCAGGAACACTTCAGAAAACCAATGTCAGTAAAGACAGTTCGGCGCTACGTTCGTAAGTGCAACTTGAAACTCTACTATGCAAAGCAAAAGCCATTCATCAACAACACCCAGAAACGCCGCCGGCTTCTCTGGGACCGAGCTCATCCAAGATGGACTGACGCAAAGTGGAAAAGTGTTCTGTGGTCCGACGAGTCCACATTTCAAATTGTTCTTGGAAATTGTGGACGTCGTGTCCTCCGGGCCAAAGAGGAAAAGAACTATCCGGACTTTTATGGACGTAAAGTTCAAAAGCCAGCATTTGTGATGGCATGGTGCTGTGTTAGTGCCAACGGCATGGGTAACTTGCACATCTGTGAAGGCACCATTAATGCTGAAAAGTACATACAGGTTTTGGAGAAACATATGCTGCCATCCAAGCAATGTCTTTTTCATGGACGCCCCTGCTTATTTCAGCAAGACAATGCCAAAGCACATTCTGCACGTGTTACAACAGCGTAGCTTACCTAAGACGTACTACATACCTATGTATCCATATTTGTGTTTGCCCTTGGTACTTTGACCGACATCACATATAGCCTTGATGTTTGTCTCCTGGAAGCCAGTCTCATTGTTGAGAATGGTAATGCAGTCCCTCTCAACCACAAAAGCCAGGGCTGGAACAACACCTGATTCGGCTGGGTAACTGTTGTCGTCAGCATTCTGCAAACGGGGTGGTTAGAATGAGTCATGGTTGTAATACATTACTGGGTTCTTCTTCAGTCTACCACAACTACTAAAGAATGTCTCCTCCTCTGCACACCTGTCAAAGGCATCATGCTAAGATACAGCTTCAACACACAATCAAATCAAAAGAAGTCGAACTAAAGTAAATCACAGCATGTGTATTACAAATATTTAATTAATGTATTCATGTTGTGTTTTTATTGCACTGCTTGTTGTCTTTTCCTATGCTTGTCCTGTGACCTTGAGTGTCCGGAAAGGTGCCTAAATATAAAAATGTATTATTGTTATTATTATTATTATTATAGTCAAACAGTCAGTTTATAACCAAGTGTGGTCAAGGGCCACATAAAAACAAAAACGGGTGTGTAATATTGTTTATTTTAATTACCAAAATGTAGTCTTGTCTTCTAATTGCATTATTTAAAATTATGCAACTTAACGTAACGTCTCATTATAATGCGCATTCCCCCCCGAAAAAATGTCAAAAATCAATGGTGCACATTATACATACAAAATGAAAAAACCTTCGCATTTTACAAATGTACGCCGCTTATCTAGAGGTTATGAAAAAGCGGTACACGTTCATTTCAATATGCCGCCACCGCCGCCTAGAGGTTATGAGAAAGGTGTACACCTTCATTCTAATATGCCAGCACCACCTAGAGGCTATAAAAAAGGTGTTGCCTACACTTTCATTCCAATATGACAGGTGAACGTATGACTGCATATATGTACAGTTGTGCTCATAAATTCACATACCCTGGAAGAATTTGTGAAATATTGTTTTTAAATACGACTGATGACTGAACAACAACCATTATTAATTTCTTGATGGTTATGTTTTGTTCAATGATAATGCTTTTCTGAAATGCTTGACCGTTGAATTTGAATCCTATTAAAATAAAATTGTTTCACCTGGTCCATCTTTTCTTGAAAGAATTGTACCCATCTTACAAATTATGCCTGGGTAATTATGCCATATGAGCACAACTGTGTTAGTTATTAGATTGAAGGAAAAATGAAACGAAATGAAATGACTGAATGAATGAACAAACGAATGAATAAATCAAATCTTAAGGGTAAAAAGCAGCTAAATTAATCTGTAAACTTTTACTACAGATTTATTGATCATTTAAATGCTCGGTGGGCCAGATTAAAGAATTGAGTGGTCCATATGTGGCTTGCGGGCCATAGTTTGCCCACCCCAGGTTTAGCTGCATTGCCAATACTACACGTACACAGCAATGACAACGTATAGCAGGTGATATCAAGATTTGAGAGATTGAATAAGTGTTTTACACGATACAAACACCTGAATGAGTTCCAAAACAAAATGCGTGTCTTTGCTGTACAGCTCGGTCGAGAGGCGGTCCAAGCTCCTGCCGAGTCGATCCTGGTGTACCTGCATCAGCTCCAGACCTTCAGCTGTCAGTTCCACACCAATACCAAACTCTTTTTTCCTGTCATAAAAAGGACAAAGGCGAAGGAACACAGTGATTTGATTCACTTTTGGGGCACCGTGACATACAGGTTTTAAAAAAGTATAACCACACACCTTATTTCTTCAATTATGGTTCGGTGGAAATCTAAAGTGGGCTCAGGTGGACAGGTGGGCATCTCTCCTTCGTTCAAATCCAGAGGTTCTGGCTCTTTGCTATGCACACCTTGGGCCTCACTGTTGTTCTCTGACATCTCATCGTCTGACAGTGAGGCAAAGTGCTCTTCTTCAGATGATTCTTCCTTGACTGGCTCGTCTCCTTCTTGCGCTCTCTTACCTAATGGCAATTCAAAAGGTTTGTATTTGTATTAGATATGCTCTAATCTGGTCAATTCTAGTGCAAAATTCCTGTCAGTCACCTTGTTGAGGGCTCTGGTTGAGATGACAGGAGGACAGACTGCTGCTATCTGTTGCCGTGTCTTCAAGACCCTCATCTTCACTCATGTTCTGACCCGACAGACTAATGCTCCCAGAATCCTCCACATTAGACTGAAGTCATAGATAAAGCCCATGAAATGTTAACTTTGCCAGAGAGAAACAAGACTGACAACGATTAAAACACATCACAAAAACCTGACCTAGGGCCCAGGCTTTAATGTGTTAATTTTGCATCATTCATTACAGGGGCAAGAAAAGAATCACAGTTTTCTGTTTCAGCACACCAAGCAACGCGGGACTTTTCTCAGTGCCCTCGTTATTGGCACGTTGACGCACACAGAAGAAAGACGACAGAAAATAATATTCCTATTCCACTTGGTAAAACAAACTGCAATAATCCTTCTAGAATCCTACGTAGAATCCAGAATACTAAATACTAATACTACCATACCATCGACCTCCAAATAGTGGCCAGGACCAATTCTTTATCCCTGCTTTCTTAGTGGCTTATACACATTCGAGCTCCCCAATGTTTACCTCCAGCACTGCTTGGATAGATTCAATGCCCACAACATGAAATCAATCTTTATAGCAGAACTCAATATGATCCCAGGTTTGTCATCATTATATCAACAGATATAAACTGCTAGATGAACTGATCAGTCGCTGTGTTACCTGTTTTTTTTTTGTAAATAAAACTAGAATTATAGCCACGTGCTGTATATCGGGACATTCAGAACTTACTTTTGAGTAATAGTCGTATTCACCTGTATTTGGACTTGGGGTCGATCAAAACGTCCTTGGCATGAAGCGCCGTTTTGGTTCTGTGATGCTGCCAGCTTTTTCTGGTAGTCCTTCACCCACTCTGAGATTCCCAGGAGGATTCCCAGTCGATGCAAACAATTAATATGCCTCTGGTTTGACTGGGCCACAGTGATTAGGACCAGTTTCGACTTTGTCTGGCCCAGTACTCTGGACAAAGGCTCTAAAAACACCTGAAGGTCACATTCATTTGAGTGCTTTGACATCACTTCATCAAATGCATGCAATACTTTACTTGATGATTTGTAGGAGACAATGAGTTATTCTGAAATAATAATAGTTTTGTGCGACAACTGAAGTCTGAGAATAATTGAAGTTCTGATCACTGTCCTTGGATTGTCAGCATTCGTATAATTTTCCAAGTGCAACTACTGAGAAAAAAAAAAAATGTATATATACATGCGATTAACTTAATAACACTAATAAACTCACAATTGATCTGACACATTTCGACTCGAACTAAAACACTGTGGAACCTCCGAATTCCAACACAAGCCGTTCTGCAACTTCCAAGTAGTTCTAATTTCCAAAGAAATATTCCAATTGGAAATGTATGCATGTGTACCAGTGAATTCCTTTGTTCCCGACAAGCAAAGTGAAGTCACATTTTAACTGTCACACAGTGTAAAAACATATAAACACGTTCATTATAATCAAATCAGACACAGCTGTTTGCAGCGCAATATTGTCACTTTTATACATATTGTTGTGATTCTTGGGTGTTATGTAAAGTATAACTGTATTTTATGTTAGCATACGCTTCAGAAAATAAAGTGTGTGTGCATGCATTTGATATGGAACGAATGATATAGTTTATAGTGCTATTCTTGCTGCAGTGGGACGCTTTTTGGAATGTTCCACTTTAGAGTTACCATTGCAACGGGGTGTAATACACTTGGGCAGAGGCATTTTACGAAATTAGCTTGACTGATGAATTTTGAAACTTGAATAATAGATGAAATTGTATCGGTTTCGATGCCCATCCCGAAGCACAGTAAGATAGGAGGATGCAGAAGATTTTTGTACATGTGCAATGGAGTGCAACCGACCTGCTGAAAAAGAGCCTGACAGATTCTGTTTGGAATTCGAGCCAAACAATCCAGAAGGAAATTAGCCACTGTGCTGTAACATGACATGTCCTCTTCCGCTTGAGACAGATCTAAAGACACAAATGCAAATTGGAGCAATACGATAGGGTTGCGTTTCAACGAGAATACAACTGAAGCTTCAATCTCTCGCCGCTACCTTCGTTAGCCACAGCCGCAGCGAGGGAACTCTGAATATGATTGGCCAGGAGGGCTGTGGGAGCATTCGTGATCCCATCAGCCACGACAATGGACACTAGGTGGCCAGCTGTGCCCACAGGGTCAAGGGTCATGGCTGCTTTGGAGAAATGGTTGTCTCCTGTGTCTGTGGTGATCCTGAGCAGCAGACTTGGTGACACCTCCAGTGCTGCCAAGCCTGTATTAGTGATTGGATAAAAGGGAAGGTATTAGGTCATTGCATCCTTGGTCACAACTCTCATTTCCCAGCAGTACAAATCCGTACTGTTGCCGAAGACCTACCTGCATTTCTTTCAATGAAATCTTTAAGGGAGCCATGGGAAGGTTTAAATATAAGCTCCCATTGACTCCATTCGCTTAAATCCTCTAATAGGGGACAAGAATGCAAACTGGCCAATGCCTGGGCCTTTGACATCTCCCCAAGGCGCCCCACTTCTTCACATCCACTTTCGGCACTGCTGAGAGAAGAGAGGAAAAGCATCAGGGGTGAGACAGTTGGAGTAGGAGGCAGGCTGAGTGGTGGTTTGAGAGCTCACCTTAAAATGCCAAGCTTGGCAAACAATGTAGACTCGTAAAAGACATGGCTTAGTCCTCCGCCAGATAGGTCGCTCTGGCATTGGACAAGTCTGGCCAGTGTCTGTAGTGAACCGTGGCCCAAGTCTCGACTCTCCCGCACGCCATAGTGGGACCGCAATGCCAACTCGATGTGGGACAGCTGAGAAAATGGAGAGAGAGGATAACTATCTTTTGCTACTTGACAATCATTTATTGAACAGTGGGTGGGTCCTCAGTTGACTTGAATGGGAAAACCTGTAAGCCATTAATATCAAACAATCCAATTAAAAAGAGTAAGTATGGCGCTAACTGAGCGTGCCTACTCGTACAGCAGTGTGAGCACGCAAATAACGAAGCAACCGTTCTTGTGCTGCGCACCGCTCATAGCCTCAAACGTTGTGTGTCGCCAACCGAGGACCCCCTTGATAGAGAAAGAGAGAGAGGAGCTTTGATTGAGTTTTCTCTCATTTCTTTTCTTAGATGTGGACTCACTTCATCTTGACCACCAGCAGTATTTTTCCCACACTGTTTGATGAACTCAAATACGTCTTGCTTGGTGGGTCTGAAAAAACTTCTTGCGCATTTCCCATCCCAACTTCTCAGAACCAAAGTTGAACCAAGCACGTCCTGCAGTAGCTGCACTCAACACAGCAGAATTGTTTTTCAATATCCAAGTTCAACAGTTGAAATCGAAATACATACACAAAGAGTTAATAGTGCCCTTGGTACCTGAATGTGTTTAACCAAGAAGCCCAAGAAGCTGCCTTGACCCAAGGAATGAAAGTCTTTGACCTGGAAGTGCTTGGTCAACTTCCCCTCTAAGATGGCAATATCATCCAAATGGATGGCTGACTTAATCGAGGAGAGGCTATCTTTCAGGTACTGCTTGACTTTGGCTGGACGACAGATTCAGAATTGTGAGAACGTGTGGCAAATATGCACATGATCCCATTTGTTAGCCATCGTGAATGAATACCTTCACTGGGATTTGATGTTGTGGATCTGTCTTCCATTGGGACTGTTTTTTCAGAGGTTTGGGGAGTTTTCCCCTTGGCCACCTGGTCTTGTGGGATAGTTAATGAGCCACCACAGATTGCCAGCTGGAAGAGAGCTGTGGCCAGATTGTTGGCTGACACTTGCGTTAGGAATGTCCGGACATGCTGCAATAAACAATAAAGTCACACAATTATCAAAGTACATGAATACTGTACAGGTATGTGGTACACCTGTACCGTGTGTACCAGAGCTACGAACTACTGAGTGCCAATTCGGATTTAGTCGCGATTCTGTGTTGGAAAGAAAAGCTAATTTTCACATTCCAAGGAAAACGAATCAAAGTCAAACGGACTTGAACTCTGGACAGCACCCGTCCACACAGCTGGCACAGTAAGAAAGTTTGAGTCAGCATTTATTAAAGCAATTGAATTGCAATAAAGTCATTGAATTACAGTAAGTTACGTAATCTTGATTTGACCTAAACTTATGTCAGAGGCCAATCCTTGAATGCCCCCTAGAGGATATTGCCGTTTTAACGTTTGTCTAAACTGCTAGAGAATAATTTGAGCTGGAACGGGCAACCCTTGCCAGTCATGTAAATAGACACATTGCTCCATCTTGTGATCGGATCGGTGATCGTTTTATTTCAACTTGCTGATCTGTAATCGGCGATCTGCCCTAAAAATCCCAATCGTGTAAAGCCTAATAAATCCTTTGACAGATCGTCTCGTCTCCCATCATGTTCTGTTATTGTAAGACTGACTATGTTCCGTGTTTCCAAGCGTCCACGCTATTGTTCCTAGTGCATCCTGAGTTTGTTTTTGCCTCCAGCTTTACTGAGAATTTTTGTTGATACTTTTTTTCAGAGATGCCTGTTGAGTATTCAATAAATATATCGTTTTTTTTAAACTTGAGAATTGTGCTTTTGGGTCCTTTTTTACCTTAGGTATTTGGTAACATACCACATATTTTCACATCCATCCATTTTCTACACCACTTACCCTCACCAGGGTCCCTGGGTATGCTGGCGCCTATCCCAGCCAATCGCAGGGCACATATAAACAAACTCACATCGATACCTACGGACAATTTAGAGTCTCCAATTAACCTACCGTGCATTTTTTGGGGGATGTGGGAAGAAACCGGAGTACCTGGGGAAAAGGGGAGAAGATGCAAACTCCACACAGGTGTGGCCGGATTTGAACCCGGGTCCTGAGAACTGTGAGGCAGATGGGCTAACCGTATCGACTAGTTTCACATGGGCATGAAAATCAATCTATAAAAACTGTCAACAAATACTCTATTTGTATATTTCTACTTCTTACTCTATTGAATTGAATCGCAACCGAACTAATTGAAATTGAATGGAATCGTGAGGTTTTTAACAATACCCAGCTCGAGTGCAAAGTGCACTGTAATTCTAGATCCTTAGGGTGTTTTGACAAAGGCATATGACAGACATGATGTTGCGACAATATGATTTACGTTGTGGAAAAACCATTCAAAATGTCTTCTTGAAATGTATAACGCAGTTAAGGTTAGCATTTTTGTGTGGCCCTCCAAAATGGTTCCAGTTTCTCAACTTTGCCCGCCGCTGTTCTTAACAATAAAAGCACATACTTTTGAATGTCTCTCACCTACCCTGAGCATTGCAGGACTGAAAACCTTTTCTGCATTTGTGAAGACTGCCAGCACCACTTCTGCTGCAGTCAAGGAGACATATTTTTTTCTGAGGTCCAAGTTCCCTGCCAAGCAGGCGCTTGTGACTTTTACGGGCTCCAGGACACTCTTCTTTAGCTTTCTCAACTGCTCCCGGGTCTCCTCTTCCAGCTCTTTCTGAATTGTTTCTTTGATCCGCTCCATTACATTATGATCACAACGGCTCACTTTATTTAAGGTCTGAAGGAGACGGAGAGAAAACTTTCATTCATTTGTTTTTGATGAATTTCAAGGATCAGAACCAAAAACAGCTCACTCAGAAAAAGACAATGATGACTGCATGAAAAAAGTCCACTCAAAACTTACCGCTATGGGCAGGCCAAGACTTTGTATCCTGATGCCCAGCTCGTAGGGAGACTCACATTTATAATGGTCCGCTAGATGCTTCATAAACTCAGCCAGGTCTACTTTGGGCTTGCTTGAGTTTCTCCTGTAATTGCGAAGTTGCTAGAAACAAGAAAAGGGGACATATTTTGTCAAACCACCTTTTTTCTGTTCTTTGGGATGCAATATTGTCTCTATGGTGCCTCAGTAAATATGTGAAATATGAATTCAAGTCATCCACGCATTCCCGAGTTCCAGACGTTTTACTGCCGAGAGGTATGTAGACTGAGCATAAATACTGTGGGATTATGTAGTAGGACTTGTTGCATTCAAGACGTCATACACGCATAGTAGACTTTTCACCAATCTGAGCGGCTGAAATGTCATAATTCGCCGATGCGATCAATCGCTCCGCAAAAGACATTTACTCCGCGTCGCCATCATGTACACTATATTTGAATCCAAAAGCTGGTTTATTTTTGGCCTGGTCGCGTGTGAATATGTAAATATCTGACCACCAATAAAGTTATTTTAAAACAAAAAACCTTGGCGGTGTGGGACAGACACCACATAATGCCCCGATCAGACTGCAAGACAAATTCGCTCTATGTCAGACGACCGCAATAAAATCTTGTATTCCGATACCACAGCATGCCGTCTTTTACGGTCACCGGGCTTTATCTCGTCAACTCAAACGAGACCGGATACACTCGTTACCATGGCCACGACAACAACAATCGATCGAGCGTTTATTGAGTTGGTAAAAACGAACAAAATGGAGGACAAACGTGTAGTGGTGGTGGCCACCGGTGCTCGGGACCAGATGTTCATTCAAGGATTGCTTGAGGTACGTTCATGCACTTTGAATACGATACGGCTCGCAAGGAGGCAACAAAACGCTATGTAGCCTAGGAGGTTAGTGCTAGCGCTAACGGTTGGACGCCGTTCTGTCAGATCATGCTCGAAAGTTTCTGTGTGTGTGTGTGTGAAGTCATTGAATTACAATAAAGTAATTGAATGACAGTAAGTTAGCACCCATTATTTCTGTCATGTTCCAATGTTGGTTTGACCTGACTGATTAGAAGACATGACCTGACAAGAGAATAGTTTTGAATATACTCAGTATACACTACACAAGTCTATACAGTAAATGAAGAAGTCATTTAATTAGACACATTGCGCCATCTTGTCATCGGATAGGTGATTGCTGATGTTTTTTGTTTTTTTTAAATTTTAAACTCGCCGATCAGTGATCGGCCCCCAAAATCTTCAACGTGCGAAGCCTGATCTCAGGTACACTGACAAGGCTCTTGTATTGCTGTGAAGCCAGTAGTTCCTGCGGTTTCTCATTCAACGCTACGCACTATAACTGCCCTTTTCTTTTCCTCACTTCGTGGAGCAAGTACCAAAAATGCATGAGAAAATCCTTAGGCTGTCCATCGGGATACATTGTGGTTGTTTATGATAATGCATTCATATTTGTGTCTGGATGAATGATGACGTGTAACTAAGTAGACAATCATTGTTGTTGTCGTCTTAACTTCCGTGCAAACATTTACTGTAAAATACTCACTGGTGTTTATAAAGATTGGGAAGTGAGTTTGTCTTAACCTGGTTTTCAAAAGCTTATATTTTGCAATGCTTGTAGTGTGTGTACTACTACTAATCATTTTTGGTCAGAATGATTGTGATATGAACTGTTTATACCATTTCATTTCTACATAGCTTCCTTGCCTTCACACTGAAATCACTTTGCAGAGTTGCAGAGTGTCTCTTAGGTACTACCAGTATTGGAGTATTAGTTTTCTACATTGTTGGAGGTATGCAATTAAAAAAAAAAAATTATGGAAAAAGGTATTAGACCACCCTTGTTTCTTCAGTGTTTTGTTCATTTGTAATGCCTGGTACAACTAAAGGTGCATTTGTTTGGATAAATATAAAGATGACGACGACAATAACAACAAAAAAGCTCATAGTAGTTTCATTTAAGTGCTGATATCTATCAATTTTCCATGCTTTTCTTGATAGTAACCAAATTCAGTGGGAATACAATTAAGCTAAAGCATGTCAAATAGGACATCAAGTGCTATGAAATCAGCTTTACTTTGTCGTGTTCATTGTCTTCTTCAGGTAATGCAATGAACTCGCTGTGATCGCACGCAACATCTATGATCCACTGGTGAAGGGACTTTCCAGACCTCCTCTTTCATACAACATACCATACCATAAAATCACATAACACCTACGCGTCATACAACAAAGAGCATGTATAAATGGAGGTTGTATGTTTTTTGTGCTGGTTTTGTTACAATGGCCTCTCGGAAAAGCAGCAGTCATTTCGGCCCTCTGTACGTTCCACAAACCGTGCTTACGGGAAGCATTCAGACCCCCTTCAATATTTCATTCTTTGTTATATTGCAGCCATTTGCTAAAATCATTGAAGTGCATTAATGTACACACCACATCCCATATTGACAGAAAAAAATGCAATTGGAGAAATTGTTGCAGGTGTATTAAAACAGAAAGACATAATACTTTCCGTACCCACTGTATGTTGAGGACTGACCATGAATTGCTAGCATACCGTGCGGTACCAGGCATTAAAATGAACACGAAAATGAAGAAACCAAGTCATGTAATGTGTTTTTTGTCTGTGACGTACATTTACAAACACAGAATGAAAACGTGTTTATATGATGGAAACAGGTAGATCAATTGACTAACATATTCACTACTTTAGTCATACCTTTAATATGTCTACTGTCTCAATCTGGGGGATATCGTCGTCCTTGGTGTTACTGTCAATCTTGAACATACGGTGGATGAGGGGGAGTTTGCAAAGGGGCCCCAGGTTCAGCTCTTCGTAGCGCTTCTTGTTCTTTAGACCAGCCAAAGACTGTCCCAGCTCATACAGGGTACAGACAGATGTCACCGCTTCAGTGGACTGACAGACAAAGAAAAATACTTCAACACAAAGGATGAAATAGGATACGGCTGATTTGATATGACTGGCTGCTAACCTGTATGTACATTGTCATCTCTTTCACCAAGTACTGAAGGTCGTTCAGGGCCTGAATGCTACGAGGATTTATCATTTCCTTAGAAGTAAGTTGCATTAACATGCATGCCCTTGAAATGACCTGAGAAGAGTAATAGGATTAGAATCGGTGACATTTGAGTCCAAATTCACAACTGGTATACAAGGTTATGTTAGAAGATGGTCATTTTTGGGACTTTGTCATTCACCTTGTCTACTACTTCCAAACTAGCCCATTCGTTTCTCAAAACTCCACAACTCAAAACTATCATTGTTTTTCAAAATGACAATTTTGGCCCTTTTTTGACCATTTTTCCACATTCACAGGGGTCATACTTTCGCAAACTTGTCCTTCAGCTTTCATCTGATTGACTTCAAACTTGGTGTGTAGCATTTCCAGACCTGGGACATAAAAGCTGTTAAAAGCTTTTCATTTCTCTGCACTATATGATGGGGATGGGGCATCAAATTTTGCATTTCAAATTTCCTTCGCCAAAAAACAAGAACTGCTGAAGAACTCCCCTGCACATGCTCCAAAAAAATCCCAAACATCACGGTTCATAATAGTCACGCCCTGAACACATCTGTATGACAATATTTCATTGAAAATACAGTGACCAAAAACGTCTCTTTACGTTTGAATGTACTGCGCCTGAAATGTTGTCGGTTAAGCCTCAAGACATTGATCATGCTTTGTAAAAAAAAAAATCCAAAATAAAAATTGTGACGTCTTAGCAGAAGGCATGGTCGCGGCGGCGTGGCAAACTTTGATGATTCGACATGACATCAAAAGCTGTTGTAACTTAACTCCAGATGGTCATCAGTTTTATACACACTTAAAGGGATCTATGGAACAAATTTGACTAATAGTGCCACTTTATATACACATCAAACCTGGCAAATATTTTAGTTTTTGATGCAATTTCTTACAAAATTAATCATATAGCAGCCCCCGGCTGTACGTTTCATCTAGGGCTACCAACATTTAGGCATATGTCACAGCCCAAGACCTTCAAAACATTCTCTTGGAGCCAAACACTGTACCCTCAAGGAGGGCCGCCATTTTGAAGTTACTTTCAGTTTTGATCGAATTTTTCTCTTTTTACCGAGGCCATATTTTGACGAACTCCTCCTAGAGATTTAATCCCATCGACTTCAAGCTTTGGGTGTCTCATCTAAAGATATTGAAGATGAAAAGCTTTTCATTCCGTGTAATGCTGTTGCTGTGGCAACGTACCGTTTGGCGTGCTTTTCGCCAAGAAACCAATGCTCTTTTGAGGGTCGAACCATGCATGCAAACTCATGAAACTTCGCACACACATCAAGCCTTGCTAACAATTCAAAATGTATAATTTTTTTGTGCAATTTTGAAAATAATGGCACAGTAGCTCCCCCTACAGGTTTTCAAAGAAGCAGGCCCTGCTGTACGTTTCACATAGGTCTACCAAAATTGCGAAGCATACGTAACAGCCCAAGACCTACAAAAAAGCCTCTTGGAGCCATACCCTAAACCCAACAGGAAGTCCGCTGTTTTGAATTGACTTTCAAATTCTGACCCGTTTTCCCCCCTTGTACAACCGTCATATTTTTACAAACTCCTCCTACAGATTTCTTCTGATCGGCTTCATGCTTTGAATTTCTCATCTAAACATATTGGATTAAAAGGTATATTCAAAGCTTTTCATATCCTCTAATGCTAATGCTGTTGCCGTGGCGAACAGCATGTCGCCACGCTGATGTGTTGTTCTGCAAATAATTGTGAAGTGGAATGAAATGATATATGGTTTGACACAAATATACTGTAAATCTGAAAAGTGTGGTGCACATTTCTATGCAATGGATCCGCTTTAGAGTTGTCAATTCACCAAACGTGCATGTTTTGGGGATGCGGGAGGAAACCGAAGTGCCCGGAGAAAACCCACGCAGGCACGGGGGGAACATGCAAATTCCACACAGGCGGGGCCGGGGATTGAAACCCGGTCCACAGAACTGCTCTAACCAGTCGACCACCGTGCCGCTTCTTTGTTATTTTCACCAATAATTATTATTAGTTTTCATTTATATTTTGTGGTTAATTTTCTAATGTATAGATGTACTTTAATGTGTACAAGTGACATTTGACTTTCACTGTTAGGAGATTTGACTTTACAAAGAGACTCAGACACACAAATTAGCTACATACTGTATTTACAGCGGCTGAAATAAGTTTTTAACACGTCATCATTTTTCTCATTAAATATATTTCCAAAGGTGCTATTGACATGAAAATTTCACTAGATGTTGGCAACATCCCAAGTAATCCATACATACAAAGAAAGTTAAACAAATAAGATCATAAATTACCGTAATTACTCATGTATAATGCGCACCCATGTATAATACGCACCTCCAAAGTTGACCTCCAAATTCTGGAATACCCTTCTACCTATGTAAAATGCATTTTTACAATGCATGATTTTGCTTCTACCCATATGATCAAAACAAAGTATTATCTGTATTTTGTTAGTTTTTTCAAAGAATTGTTCTGAAGTTAAGCACTTGTTTTGAACATGTAATACTTTCTTTTTATTTATTTGCTCTTATTTTGAAATTCACAGCACTACTTTTTTTAGTAAATGAGAAAACACACCGTTGTGCTCCTAAGTTTGATGACGCAAGCAGAATTTGTAAGATGTGTACAATTCTTTAAAGAAAACATGAAGGGCCAATTCAAATTAAATTGTCAAGCATTTCAGAAAAGCATTATCATTAAACAAAACATAACCATAAAGAAATTAATGATGGCTGTTGTTCAGTCATCAGTCGTATTTAAAAAAAAAATAATAATAATAATAATAAAATATTTCACAAATTCTGGCAGGGTACGTAAACTTAGAAGCACAACTGTACATATATGCAGTCATACGTACCCCTGTCATATTGGAATGAAAGTGTAGGCTTCACCTTTTTTATAACTTCTAGGTGGCTGTGGCATATTTGAATTAAACTGTACATCTTTCTCATAACCTCTAGGTGGCGCTGGCATATTGGAATGAAAGTGTACAGCTTTTTCATAACTTCTAGATGGCGGCATACATCTATATACCTATGTATAATGAATACAACTATTGACTTTTGACAATTTTTGGGGGAAAATAATGCTCATTATACACGAGAAATTACGGTAAGTTATGTGTGTAATAATGTGAAATGACACAGGGAAAAAGTATATAACACGCCAACTGGTATTTATTTAATACTCTGTACAAAAGCCTTTGTTTGCAATGACAGCTTCAAGACGTCTCCTGTATGGAGAAACTAGTTGCTTGCATTGTGATTTTGGCCCATTCCTCCACACAAGCAGTCTTCAAATCTTGAAGGTTCCGTGGGCTTCTTTTATGACCTTGAGTGTCAGTTCTTTCCATATCCAGATTTTTGATTGGATTCAAGTCAGCTGATTGGCTGGGCCATTCGAGCAGCTTTATTTTTTTTTCTTTGAAACCAATTGAGAGTTTTCTTGGTAGTATGTTTTGGATCATTATCCTGCCGAAAAGTCCACCCTTGTTTCATTTTCATCATCCTCGTAGATGGCAGCAGATTTTTGTCAAGAATGTCTTGGTACGTTTACCCATTCATCCTTCCTTCAATAATGTGGAGTTTACCAGTACCATTTGGTGAAAAGCAGCCCCACACCATCATGTTTCCACCTCCGCACTTCACTGTTCGTATGATGTTTTTATGTGCCATTTCTCCTCCAAACGTGGCGTGCATTATGGCATCCAAAAACAGTTCATTTTTGCTCTCATCCGACCAGACTATATTCTCTCAGTATTTAATTGGCTTGTCCAAATGTAGTTCAGCAAACTTGAAAAAAACTTTGATGTACTTTTTTTTTTCAGCAACGGGGTCTTGCGTGGTGAGCGTGCATACCGGCCATGGCGGCGGCGTCCATTACTCACTGTTTTCCTTGTGACAACGGTACCTGCTAATTCCAGGTCTTTTTGAAGCTCTCCACAGGTGGTCCTCTTGGACAACTCTTCTGATTCTTCTTTGCACTCCTCTGTCAGAAATCTTGCGAGCAGCACCTGATTAAGGCAATTTCATGCTGGTGTGATTGGCTTTGCACTTATGTATTACGGCCCCAACCGTGCTGACTGGAATGTTCAGAAGCTTAGATATGTGCCTGTAACCAGTGCCATCGTTACCTTTTGCAACAATTAGTTTGCGATGGATTTTAGACAGCTCTCTGCTCTTCCCCATCATGAGATGTGTTTTGACTCACACCTTGGCAATGAGACGTTTTTGTAGGCCATCAATTAGGACGGAACCAGCTGATGATATTCATTTGCACTGACAAGGGACTGGATTGCTATTTGATTATTGACAGATTTTAAGTGTTGTCTTGGCTTTCCGTGCCTTTTTGCACCTCCCTTTCGTCATGTGTTCAATACTTTTTCCTGTGTCATTTCACATTTTTACGCACAACCTAATTTCTGATCTTATTTGTTCTAATTTCTTTGTATGTATGGATTTACTTTGTTTGTTCCCAAAAGCTGGTAAAATAGGGTTAGGGTTCAGGTCAATAGCACCTTTGGAAGTACAACCCCAATTCCCCCCCAAGTTGGGACGTTGTGTTAAACATTTTTATTTATGTTTAACACAACTTCCCAACTTCATTGGAATTGGGGTTGTATGTTTAGTGAGAAAAATGGTGACATGAAATACTTATTTCAGCCGCTGTATGCTATTTTGAATCACTGTTGGCTTCAAGCTCAGGGATGATTATTTTCACATTTTCACGAGAAAGATTCAAGATGTATTATTTCCAAAAGCTCTAGGATTTCAAAAATATATAATATATATTTGCTCTTCACCTTTTCCTTGGTGACCAGCTCACCCTCTCCTGCAAGGTCTCGTATCACATCCTCCATCAGACTGCTAAGAATATCTGGATCCAGATCTCTTTTTCTCCAACCTTGGACTTGTTCATCATCCACCATAGCTTCTACAGCCCGCACATTATCTCTGTGGACCTCTCTCAACTGAGCATTAAAAGCTCCTCTAAAGACACTAGCATTGTACTCTCTCCGAGGTGCACCACTCGTTTTGCTCGAATTGGCTGCAGCGCCTTGTTGTACTGCTGAGGAAAAGACACATCAAATTGTTTATTAAATAGGAGTACATTTGTTTCTTAATACCAACATATTTGTTTACCAGCAGTTCCAGTACCAGATGGAATAGGCAGGCTCTTCTGGCAAGATGATTCCAAACTGTTATACATTGATTGGTACAGCTCAAACGGCAGCTTTTCGTCATAGTGATGATAATAGCATGCTTCCAATAGATCCATGGACGGGTCAATCAGCTGGTATTTTCCAGCTACCTGGAACACATTGATCATTTTTAAAACAGTTTTCTATTGTTACAAAGTTGCAACACCACATTTTCTTGTCTATAATACACTTTCAAGTAAAATGTGCACCCCCAAAGTTGACCACCACAATCAAGAAGTCTTCTACCCATATATAATGCGCACCCATGAATTTCTATCCATTGATATAGTCACATACTATGAATGTTAATTGCCACCCTCTTTTAATTAGTTGTCCAAATCAACTCTAAAAGTTTTATTATTACTACTGAGGTTTACATACTCTTAAATAACACGTTTATTGTGACACGGGCGGCACGGTGGGCGAATGGTTAGCACACCTGCCTCACAGTTCTGAGGGCTTGGGTTCAGATTTGGCCACCCTGTGTGAAGTTTGCATGTTCTACCAGTGTCTGTGTTTGGGATGTTTCCTCCAACATCCCAAAAACAAGCATGAAAGGTTAATTGAAGACTTTAAATTGTCCATAGGTATGAATGTTAGTGCGAATGGTTGTTTGTTTATATGTGCCCTGCGATTGGCGGGCGACCAGTTCAGGGTGTACCCTGCCTCGTGCCCGCAGTTAGCTGGGATAGCCTCCAGCATACCCGCGACCCTAGTGAGGATAAGTGGTCCAGAAAATCGATGGATGGATACTGTGACACACCCAAGTGTTTAGTTTAGACACTGCGGGTTTATGGAGGTATTTTCCACCTCCCACGTGGCCAGTGGCAGATGAGCCATTTTGCCTAATGTACTGTAAACTAGAAAGGTCATCTACCAGGATGGCATTTTGAATCCCAGTGCAGGATAATAAAAAAAATAGTAATAATAACAATAACAAGCTGTAGAGGGGGAATAAACACATCTATTAACATTTACATTATTTCAACTATTTATGGGATTAGGCGACTAACTGATTTTATCTAATTTTATCAACTGATAGCAACCATACCATCGTGGCGGCTTGCTATCAGAGGATTTCTTAGCGTGCCTGGCGCCGTTGTATAGTTACGGTTAGTCAGTTAGTCGGCATGGGTAACTAGCACGTATATGAAGGCCCCATTGTTGCTGAAAGGTACATATGCTGCCATCCAAGCAACGTCTTTTTCAGGGAAATCCCTGCTTACTTCAGCAAGACAATGCCAAGCCACGTTCTATCCTACAGCAGTCCAGAAGTTGTACATCAAGCAAGAATGGGAGAGAATTCCACCTATAAAAGCATCAACAACTAGTGTCCTCCGTTCCCAAATGCTTGTTGAATGTTGTTAAAAGGTAAGGTGATATCAGTAGTACCTAAAAGCAGGCTATATAAAATGTTGATGGGTTATGCTGATTCCTATTTAGATTACCGGTAACACCATTTTGCACAGTAATGTATATCTTAAAACACCTGCACTTGCAGTATTTGATCAGTGTATTGAGTCACCTCTACAATCCTCTTGTGCAGAAGCTGTTGGTCCAATTCATCAGTGAGTTTGGCTCCGGTGGAGAGAGGTTTAACAGGAAGGGGCTGAGATGATGAAGATATTTCTGAATTGAAAGATGTTCCAGCTCCATGCAGATCTTGAGGCTGGTGTATCTTGTGGATCACCAGTTCCCCGATCACTACAAGATCATTGTTTAACGTTGCTACCAGGGCAGAAACTGAACTGAAGCCCACAGAGTTCCATTTCATCTCTTTTTGGTATTCCTGCCTGTAGGCTGTGGCCAGATTCTTCATAAGAATCCCTTCCGGATATTCTGTCATCATGGTCACTATATTTTCCGCCATCTTGACTTTCTTTCTTTTTCTTTTTAGTTTGGTGAATTCACCAACTGCACTAGTTCTTGCTTGAGTTTCAACTGTCCCTTCATTGCACTCCCTCCGAACTGAATCACTCGGTTTGCTCGAATTGGCTGCAGCGGCCTGTTGCACTGCTGAGGAAAACACATAACAAATTGTTTCATAAGTATGAGTGCATATTTTTCTGAATACTAACATTCTTGTGTACCAGTAGTTCCAGTACCAGATGGAATGGGCAGGTTCTTTTGGCAAGATGATTCCAAAGTGTCATACATGGATAAGTACAGCTGGAATGGCAGCTTTTCGCCATAGCGATGAAAATAGCCAACTTCTAGTAGATCCATGGATGGATCAGTCAGCTGGTATTTTTCAGCTACCTGGAACACACACACAAAAGACACGATCGAGGGAGTCCAGTTTAAAAGTGGAATGGAACAATTTACGTGCTTTCAATCAGTGTTCATTTTGTTGTGGAAACATTTTCGTCATCGTCAACAACCTTTTTGTCTGACTAAAACCAGAGGATGACGACATGAAAAAGTATTCCTGGGAACTAAGACAATGACGAAGTGTATGGACATTTCTGTCAACGAATACAAATGAAACGTAAATTCCCTTCTGGAGACAAGATCCTTTCAGAACGAATTTTGTTTGACGAGACAGGTGAAGTTGACAAGCGAACCAATCAGAACAATTTCATTAGGATGTAATGTAGCGAGTTTGAGATTGAATCCAGCAGCTGCGGGTTAACGAATATAACCCACTGGAAGAGACAATTGCAGTCCAGTCATCCTCAAATCCACGCACAGGTATGCATGTTAAGTTATTAAAAATATGATTAGTATCACTTATTTAACTTCCCCGCTGTCTTGCTATGGTGTGTGGGAGTTCATAACGTTCATAAAACAAGTTGTTATTGCGTAGCCGTTTATCAACAGACACACCACATACTTTTTTTGGGGGGGGGGGGGGGGTTTACTTGCTTAAAGTGCAACCGGACTCATTTTTGTGTTTTGTTTCTAAATACATGAAATATGTTTGACGATAATTGCTGAATACGTGTGCAAAGACTGAGAACAATATAGTACTGAATTGTTGCGATATGGCTGAAAACTCTTTTTCACCTTCTAAATGGTCCTGATTTTGTGGGCGCGGCTAAAAACTAGCCCCGTGACGTCATGGGGCCGGAGTGTATACCCCACGATAGAAACACCAAGCGCCCTTATTCCACGAAGTGGCCATTCAGCGGCAGACTCACATTTCCTTGTTCATAAATAACTACAACTCGTTCTACCAGTGCAGCGTGCAACTGGCCATGAAACTATGCCCACAACTCTAAACAAATACATCTACCTGGAAAAATGACCAAAAATAAATTCCGTTTTAGTCAAAAGATTAAGACTAAATCGAAATTTGTTGTCAAAATTAACACTGCTGTCAATGAAACTTTCATTTGTATATTACATTTAGCTTATACTTAGTCCCATTTGATAGGGAAATTTTACAGTCAATGAATTGATGAACTATTTATTCAATATCTTATATTTAATGAGATGGGAGAATCTCTCTCTCCGATTGCTCTGAGATTTCAGCGTCTTGTTGAGCAAAATAATGCCACCTGGAGGACCTTCCGGTTGCACCCAAGCAGTGCGCTACCTTTTGTTTCAGACATGATTCATCAACAAACAGTTCTACGCAATTGTTAAACTGAATTCCTAACGATGAACATTTCTATTCAAAATGTATATATATATTTAATAATAATACATACTGGTTTTTGGTACCATTACTGTTGTGATTGTTCTTAATGTGTATCATATTATTAAGTATTACATTCAAATAATAATATGAAATGTTATATATATACAAATTTCAATGAATTAAGAAACGGTTTACGTATATAAAATCTTCTATATGGCTGAAAATGTGATGGTTTCTGCTGATTCCGATTTGGATTGACACAATTCTGCATGGTAACAACTGCACTAGCATTATTTGATCAGTGCATTGACTCACCTCTACGATCCTCTTGTGGAGCTGCTGTTGGTCCAGTTCATCAGTGAGCTTGGATCCAGTGGAGAGAGCTTTAACGGGAAGGGTCTGAGCTGATGAAGATATTTGTGAATTCAAAGGTGTTGCTGATATTCCAGCTCCCTGAGGATCTTGAGGCTGGTGTATCTTGTGGATCACCAGTTCCCCGATCACTACAAGATCATTGTTTAACGTTGCTACCAGGGCAGGAATTGAACTGAAACCCAAAGACTTCCATTTCAACTTTTGTTGGTATTTCTGCCTGTAGGCTACGGCCAGATTCTTCATAAGAATCCCTTCCGGATATTCCGTCATCATGGCCACTAGATTTTTCGCCTTCTTGACCTTCTTTCCTTCTCTTTTTAGTTTGGCGGATTCACAAGCCACAGTCACAGCACTAGCACTAGCCCTAGCACTAGCACTAGCACTAGTTCCAGCTTCAGTTTCTACGGTGCCTTCATTGCACTTGTAGTCCTTGTGAAACACCAAATCTTCCTCTATAAACAAGTCGTTATCCAGAGAGGCTAACAGAATAGCATTGGACTTAAATCCCAGGTTAGATATATATAGACTGCGACTGTATGTCTTACGGTAGTATGAACCAAGTTTTCCTACTGGGATTCCTTCTGGGTGCTGCTTCACCATGGCCACGACATCTTCAAGAACACTGTCCATGTTGATTAATTCTGCCAGTGGAACAACATATCAGCATTTAATTATTAACACGACAAAGCAGTTACACTACAATGGTGTCTACCTTTGTAGACACCACAGAGGCCGTAAAATACGGACACCGAACAACAATCATAAGCCTATAAAGGTCCCCCCCCCCCCCCCCCCCCCCCAAAAAAAAAACTCACGAGACCTCAGTAGAGTTCAATTCAACCAGCTTCGAAGGAGTCACTGGTATTAATTGTGCCTTTCGTTGTCTTTTATTCCACAACAGCCATTCCAACCAACACCAAAGGTTAAAAAAAGAACCGGATTCACAGGGCTCACATTGAACTGATAACACTAACTTACTAAGCTTTTTAAGTTAAAGGAAGGCGGCACAGTGGTCGACTGGTTAGAGCGTCTCCCTCACAGTTGTGAGGACCCGGGTGCAATCCCCGGCCCCGCCTGTGTGGAGTTTGCATATTCTCCTCGTGCCTGCTTGGCTTTTCTCCGGGCACTCCGCTTTCCTCCCACATCCCCGCCAAAAAAAACATGCATGGTAGGTGAATTGAAGACTCTAAATTGCCCGTAGGTGTGAATGTGAATGGTTGTTTGTTTCTATGTGCGATTGGCTCAACCAGTTGAGGGTGTACCCCGCCTCCTGCCCGATGATAGCTGGGATGGGCTCCAGCGCGCCCGCGACCCGCGTGAGGAGAAGCGGTGAAGAAAATGGATGGATGGAAGTTAAAGGAACGTTATTGTACAAATGCATCTCAATAAATGTTAATGTTGAAAAAAAGTTCATTTTAGTAGTACAATTCAAGAAGTGGAACTAGCATATTATACAGAATAATTAAACAAATACATTTCCGAAGGCAAATTCCTGCCTAACCATCCATCCATTGTCTACAGCGCTTATCCTCACGAGGGGCGCAGGCATGCTGGAGCCTATCCCAGTTGATTAGGGGCAAGAGGCGGGGTACGACCTGAACCGGTCGCCAGCCAATCACAGGGCACACAGAGACAAACAACCATTCTCACTCACATTCACACCTATGGGCAATTTAGAGTCTTCAATGCCTGTTTTTGGAATGTGGGAGGAAACCGGAGCACCCGGAGAAAATCCACGCAGGCGCAGGGAGAACATGCAAAGTCTACTCAGGCGAGGCCGGATTTGCATTCGAACTTATATTGCGCAAAGGAGGCTTTCACGGTGTGTCGCGTCTGACAAGTCTCAGCCTTCAGCCTTCAGCCTTCAACTGGGTGAGCGAAGCAATAAAATACGTCTCTGCAAACATTGAGACACCTAACTAGGTAAATGGTTGCTTGCACTTTTGCACTGATGTTTTTTAGCACTTATTTTTTAGTATTCGAACCAACGTTACGAGCCGATGAAAAAAAAACAAACAAAAAAAAAAGCTTCAAAATTGGGCTAAAACTTCACCGCAGCAACTTTACATCAGAATGAATTGGGACCAAATTCACATAAACGTTGTCTCACTGTACCACTGTAACACTAACCTTGTGCCTCATCGGTGTGGAAGGAAAGGAATCAGCGTTTTATAGCATTTGATTCCATCCATTAAAGAAAGAAAATACAAATAAAACAAATCGCCGGTGCCGTGTGAAGTTACTTTTCGTGCCAAAATGCTGAGTTCCGGTGCGTACCCTTCAAAGTAAAAGTCTACAAGCTTAGAACAGGAAGTCAAGTTAAAATTTGCACATATAAACCATTTGACGTCAATTGGGATAGTCCAACAAACATGACCTTTTAGTTCATAGGTTTGATATGGATACTGGTTATAAAGAACCTCGGGTCAAATGTTCATTTTAGTCGACGCTACGGGCTGCTAAGAAAATGGACGTTCATGATTTGGACACCCTTTATTAAAACCATGCAAACTTTTTTAACCCAGCCTCCTAAAAGAATCGGAATCAAGAATCGTTTGGAACTAGTTTCGGAACCGTCATTTCTCAAATTCAAACAATTCCCAACCCTAGTGAGTGCCCAACTAATTTGATAGCGATTACATTTGGCATTTACAAGTCAGTGCACATTCTCGGTGAGTCAGATTGGGGCAAGGCGAACCTAACGTGGATCACACCTCTGATGTAAATCATTGTTTTCTGGAATTTCATTTTCTCACACAGTTGTATAACATCCAGCACTGAGGCATGAGGTCTGGCGAAACCAACACAGGACAAATTCCCCAATGTAGGTATGCACTTTTTAAAATAATACCACATAACTTGCGGACCCCCAAGCTGTGGCTCACGTATGCCCGGGGATCCCAGTTTGAGAACCGGTGGACTAGGATACTGTAGTTGGACAGTTTGGGACATATATTTTCCCATGGTCAACTGTAAGATTATATGAATTCAAATTGAAAGCTTTTAAGGAGCACAGCAGCTCAGCCCCCAAGTGTCAGACCACATATTTACTTAAGAGTACATAAACACTGGGCTACCAACACTCGACTGACTCAAGTCACTACATTGTTACAAACGTCTTTAGTTCCGGTGAAGTGTACCCATATTAATGCCCACAGATGAATAATGGGATGTTATAAAAGCTTCAAGAAGATGGTCACAGATCTAGTGTGTCTACTACACAAAAATGATATTGAATTCAACCATCAATGATATTCTCAAACTCATTTCTGTAAGTAGCTTTGCTGTCCAACCAAATGCAAATATGAAGACAGTCTTACCTCGTTTCCTCTTTTGTACGTCCAGATCTGCTTGAACAACTGAACATGAGCCAGAAAGCCTCTTGAGTTAGCTTATAAATCCCTCCCCCATCCTGTTTTGTTTCGGTCTCTGCAGCCAGACAGAAATGAAACTGAAAGTAAGAGGCCTGCTCATTCAAAGGTACTTGTTGCTACTAGCCTCACTCCCAGTCCCATATTCCAGGAATATGGGACTGGAGTTGCATAAATCAAGAAAAATCAAAGAACAAAAAAGCTATTGCAATAAAAGGGCTGCTATACATCAAATACATACGCACACATACATATTATACATGATTGTGATTATCTGTTGTATTGCGTGAAATTATTGTTTCTCAGATAAAATATTATATTTGGTAACTTAAGTGGGTGGGGGTTTAATCAAGGAGGCTGTCAAACTAGCTGATGTATTCAAAACAATTGGCCAAAAAAACAATACTGCGCATGAAAATGGATGCGCTAATATCATGGATCTACTGTACGCATATTAGAATGCCATATAGCAATCCATTTCTATACGCCTATTCCACATTATTGTTCATTTTTTGTCTTATTTGCTTTAAGTTGTTTTAACTGTAAAGATGTATCAATATACTATATTAGGATTTTTCATGAAACAGCATTTGAATGTTTTATTATTGGTCCATGCGGGGGTCCATTTTCCCCACCTGGAAAGACCAAATAATCTTCCTTGTCGGATAATGATTAAGGGGACATCAATGAAGAGGACAACAGATGAAAAAAGGTGAATGACAAGACACAACTTCAATTCCAATGAATTTGGGACATTGTGTTAAACATAAATACAAACAGAATACAACGATTTGCAAATCATGTACGACCTATATTGAATTGAATACACTACAAAGACAAGATATTTCATGTTCAAACTGATAAACTTGATTGTTTTGAGCAAATAATCATTAACTTGGAATTTTATGGCTGCCGCACGTTCCAAAAAAGCTGGGACAAGGCTCATGTTTACCACTGTGTTACACATCACCTTTTCTTTGAACAACATTCAACAAACGTTTGGGAACTGAGGACACGAATTGTTGAAGCTTTGTCGGTGGAATTCTTTCCCATTCTTGCTCGATGTACAGCTTCAGCTGTTCAACAGTCCGGGGTCTCCGTTGTCGTATTTGACGCTTCGTAACGCGCCACGCATTTTCAATGTGATTTGGCATTGTCTTGCAGGGGCGTCCGTGACAAAGACGTTGCTTGGATGGCAGCATATGTTTCTCCAAAACCTGTATGTACCTTAATGGTGCCTTCATAGATGTGTAAGTTACCCATGCCATTGGCACTAACACAGCCCTATACCATCACAGATGCTGGCTTTTGAACTTTGCGTCCATAACAGTCCGGATGGTTCTTTTCCTCTTTGGCACGGAGGACACGACGACCACAATTTCCCAAAAACAATTTGAAATGTGGACTCGTCGGACCACAGAACACTTTTCCGCTTTGCATCGGTCCATCTTAGATGAGCTCGGGCCCAGAGAAGCCGGCGGCGTTTCTGGGTGTTGTTGATTAATGGCTTTTGCTTTGCATAGTAACACGTGTTTGATGAGCATTCCTCGACTTTCTTTTTTGCCACCTGTCACCGAAGGTGATGTAACACAGTGGTAAACACGACCCTGTCCCAGCTTTTTTGGAACGTGCGGCAGCCGTCAAATTCTAAGTGAATGATTATTTGCTAAAAACAATCAAGTTGATCAGTTTGAACATGAAATATCTTGTCTTGGTAGTTTATTCAATTCAATATAGGTTGAACATGATTTGCAAATCATTGTATTGTGTTATTATTTATGTTTAACACAACGTCGCAACTTCATTAGAATTGGGGTTGTGGAAAACGAATAAGAGTTCTTACTTAAGCTTAAGTTTCTCTTTCCTGCCCACTCCTGACTGTGTCCCTTGTGAGTCATACATCATGTGACAAATGAATGCGTGCGTGCAAATGAAACTTACGAGCACCTAGTGAAATGAAACACAAACTACAACCAAGTGCTGGACTGTACTGTGAGCTGCCACTTATGTGTATTAATGTACCTTAATTTCTCCAAACTATCAAATGAGTTGGGCCTTGACTGCCTTTTCTCCGTGTTGGTTGCTGCCAAGTTGTGAAATACAAGGCTTTTTTGATACACACATTGAAAGATGATGGTGCTAAATCCAGACCACTGCATACATTTTGTTTATTTGAAAAAATAGATATTGTACTGCAAAAAAAAAAAACTGATCAATAACTGACACGTCAGGTTTGATTTTAAAATTCGACAGTTATCAATGTACAGGTACTTTGGTTGTGAAGTTCTGTGCTCGAATCTCAGCTCCTTTCTTCCTATGTGGGGTTGCTTATTCATTCAAGTATTCAGAACCCCTTAACTTTTTCACTCTCTGTTATATTGCAGCCATTTACTAAAATCATTTCATTTCATTTCCCCCCCTCATTAATGTACACACAGCACCCCATATTGACAGAAAAAAAACTGAATTGTTGAGATTTTAGCAGAGATATTAAAAAATATAAACTCAAATATCACACAGTCACCTTAAGTGCAGCAGAATTCTTTTTGTAACCATGGCCAGATCTGTGCCTTGCCACAATTCTGTCTCTGAGCTCTTCAGGCAGTTCCTTTGACCTCATAATTCCCCATTTGCTCTGACATGCACTGTGAGCTGTGAGGTCTTCTATAGACAGGGGTGCGGCTTTCCTAATCCAGTCCAATCAGTATCATCAAACACAGCTGGACTCCCATGAAGGTGTGGAACCATCTCAAGGATGATCAGAAGAAATGGACAGCACCCGAGTTCAATATGTGAGTGGCACAGCAAAAGGTCTGAATTCTTATGGCTGTGTGATAAGTTAGCAAACATTTCAACAATTCCGTTTTTTTTTCTGTAAATATGCGGTGCTGTGTGTACATTAATGAGGAAACAAAAGAACTTCAATGATTTTAGCAAACAGCTGCAATATAACAAAGAATGAGAAATTGAATGGGTCTGAATACTTTCCGTACCCACTGTGTGTGTGTATATATATATATATATATATCCATCCATCCGTCCATTTTCCGAGCCGCTTCTCCTCACTAGGGTCGCACTAGGCTTGCTGGAGCCTATCCCAGCTGTCATCGGGCAGGAGGCGGGGTACACCCTGAACTGGTCGCCGGCCAATCGCAGGGCACATACAAACAAACGAACAACCATCCGCACTCACAGTCACACCTACGGGCAATTTAGAGTCTCCAATGAATGCATGTTTTTTGGGGGGATGTGGGAGGAAAGCGGAGTGCCCGGAGAAAAGCCACGCAGGCACGGGGAGAACGTGCAAACTCCACACAGGCGGGGCCGGGGATTGAACCCGGGTCCTCAGAACTGTGAGGCAGACGCTCCACCGTGCCGCCTATATATATATATATATATATATATATATATATATATATATATATATATAGTGACACACACACACAGCAGCTAAAATAATTATTTTAACACATCCCCATTTTTCTCATGAAATATCCATACATACAAATAAAGTACAACAAATAAGATCAGAAATTATGTGTAATAATGTGAAATGACACAGGAAAAAAGTATTGAACACGCCAACTGGTATTTATTTCATACATTGTACAAAAGCCTTTGTTTGCAATGATAGCTTCAAGACGCCTCCTGTATGGAGAAACTAGTCGCATGCATTGCTCTGGTGAGATTTTGGCCCATTCCTCCACACAAGCGGTCTTCAAATCTTGAAGGTTCCATGGGCTTCTTTTATGGGCCTTGAGTTTCAGTTCTTTCCCTAGATTTTCGATTAGTTTCAAGTCAGGTGATTGGCTGGGCCATTCTAGCAACTTTTTTTTTCTTCTTCTTTGAAACCAGTTGAGAGTTTCCTTGGCATTATTTTTGGGATCATTATCCGGATGAAATGTCCACCCTTGTTTCATTTTCATCATCAACTGATTGCGCCGAGGCTAATTTGGAAAAACATACTTTATTGAAATGGCTTTATAAAGTAAGAAAATAAATCGATTTACATTTCCCAAAATAAAACAAAATCGTCGAAGATTTTTAGGTGATTTAGGACATTTTTGATGTGCTGAATAAATTCGAAGCCATTTCTTTGTTCACTTTAATGGCCTTGTCTCTGTGGGTAGTGTCGGTACCAAAGCTCTCAGAGATATCCATCCATCCATTTTCTGAACCGCTTATCCTCACAAGGGTAGGGGTGTGCCGGCGCCGATCTCAGCTAACTCTGAGTGAGAACCGTGAACTGGTCGGCAGCCAATTGCAGGGCACATATAGATAAACAACCATTCACACCTATGGACAATTTAGAATCTTCAATTAACCTTCCATGCATGTTTTAAGGATGTGGAAGGAAAGCGGAGTACCCGGAGAAAACCCACGCAGGCGCGGGGAGAACGTGCAAACAGGCAAGGCTGGATTTGAACCTTGGGCCGCAGAACTGTGAGGCAGACGTGCTAACCAGTGGCTCGCCGTGCCGTCCGCTCTGAGATATTGCAAATCAAAAGTCATCAAATTGGAAAAAAAAGAAAAAAGAAAAATAAGAATTGATCAAAATGACATGTACATTGACAAATGTATTCATATACAGTAAAAAAACAAACGGAACATATGGCCTGGATTTAGCACCATAATGTTGACCAACACAATTCTTTATCATTCCCTTCGTGAGCCAATCTATGCCAACGAGTCACCGGGAGCATACGGTACCTTTCAGATATCAGTTTGATGGAGCACTTTGGCTTCTCAAACTGGTGTCTGCGTTGTCCTACAGTGTGGAGGCCCTGCAAAGGTGTTGACAGAATTGTCAGATGACAGCAGAGGATGCGTACCATAGTTGCAGTCAGTCTCTCTGCACTTGATGTCTCTCAGTGTACACCGAATGAACATGATCTGTAACTCTTAGTAGTGGGAGAACGGGGGAAGATGCCTCCCTTAAGAACAATTTGGCTCTATCTTGTTTGAAAATATAAGTGAGTTGAATATCAACTTAATATTATGCCAACACATTTATAGGGTAATGAAATCACACAAGACTGCAATTTGCCTATTATCAAACCAAATTTGAAATCAGACTCTCATGCTAATATTTCATACGTTTGTGTGCATATCCTTTCAAAAAAACCAACAACACGCACACACAGAGGCTTATTATTTAGTGTGAAAATATTACGTCAACTTACTTCAAAATCAGTTATTTGGATTTCCGCCAACCATCCATCCATTCATTCATTTTCTGTAGCGCTTTATCCCAGCTAACTTCGGGCGGGAAGAGGGGTACACCCTGAACTGGTCGCCGGCCAATCGCAGGGCACATAGAAACAAACAAGCACACGCACTCCCATTCACACCTATGGGCAATTTAGAATCTTCAATGAACCTACCATGCACGTTTTGGGATGTGGGAGGAAACCGGAGTGCCCGGAGAAAAGCCACGCAGGCACGACGGGGAGAACATGCAAACTCCACACAGGCGAGGCCGGGATTTCAATCCCGGTCCCCAGAACTGTGAGGCAGCTGTGCCGGCTGTCCGCCAACCAATGAAATGATTTCAATGTCAACAAAGTTTCGTGAGGCTGCAAGGACCTTGGAAAAGAGATGCCATTTAAAATTGGCTTTACCAGGGAGGGAATTATGGACATGGGGGTGTTACCCCCGCTCTCCTCCACTTCTGTAGTGTTCCTTATGCATGGAAAGACTGATTTAATTTCTTTGGACACTTTGAAAGCCAGGGGTTTTGAGACCAATTCCACAACGACAGAACCCTCATCACCCACAGCTCGTGACCGTAGGTGAGGGGAGGAAGGTAGATCGACCGGTAAATCGAGAGCTTCGCCTTTCGGCTTAGCTCCTTCTTTACCACAACGGGCCGATACAAAGTCCGCATGCATCACTGCAGACGCCGCACCGATCCGCCTGTCGATCTCCCGTTCCGTTCTCCCCGCAGTCGTGAACAAGACTCCAAGATACTTGAACTCCTCCACTAGGGGCAGGATCTCATCCCCGACCCGGAGAGGGCACGCCACCCTTTTCCGACTGAGGACCACGGTCTCCCGTTTGGAACATTTGCCGTATTTATTTATGTAAATATGCAACAGTATTTTGTGTTTGGCTAGGACTCACTCGAAAAAGAGGCTGCTAATCTCAATGGGATATTTCCCCCTTCCATGAAACAAAATCCCAGCGCAATTTGGATTGCGCACGGTTTTCACAACAAACTTTCCGAACGCGCCACATTAAAGTTATGCGTCGTTATTGACAGAGGAGCGGCCAACTTTGACACCCACAAACAAATCAAATGAACTTAGAGTTGAACAGGAATTGGGATGGAGGACGACGTTGTTCGACGGAGATGAAAAGATGCTTTTGCTAGCTGACTAGCTAGCCCGGCTAACAGTTGCTCGCGCGCACCACAGCGTTACGACGACATCCCTCGCCAGTAAATACAATGACTCGTGTAATATTGCCGATGTGTTGGAACCTTACCATTGTCAAAATGGCGACCTCATTTGCGCAAAACTCGCTGCTATTTATATTATTTGCCAATGGTCAGGTTGGATAATAATGGACCCTCGCTTACACAATGCTGCATTCAGGTTCACGCACAAAAAGTACAGAATATGACACTCGGATGTTTGCGCACTTCAACACCAGCAGCCTACCACGGGGATGGATGATGAGCAAATAAATAAATACGGTAAACAGTGTTGTAATACTCTATGGGGAATGCGTATTTACTACTTTACGAGTACGTCATTTGGGAAACGCATTTCTTTGTAATTGAAAAGAAAAACTGCATTTGTTTCTGTACTCAAGCGACGCTGAACGATTTTCAGTGCCCTCATTTCTGACACCCCGATTACACCGATGCACAAGATGCATTGAGTGAGGCAACTATTTTTAAACTGCCCAGATGGACAAAAGCATGTTAAGTGTGAACAATTCTGGAACAAAATGTATGCAATTGTAATCCATTACATTACTGGGAGAAAATGTGGACATTTTTTTTTTTTTTTTTTTTTTACAAATTGATATTACAATTATTATAATAATATAATATTACAATTTTAGTTACATTTGAAAAATAGACGCAATAGAAACATTGTTTCTTGCCTGTTAAAAGGCTAAAGGTCACACATTCCTAGAGAGAGATACTTGAGCATTCGTTCTGAGTCACATGACGTGAAAAAGGTTCTTTTAATCCCATGCAAATTTAAAATCGACATCTCTCATGTTCTCTGTGTAAACACCATCGAACTGCTCCACTTCTGCCACTGTCAATTGATTTTTCCAATCTCCAGCAATTCCTGAAACATAACATCAAAATAAAAATGAAATCAAAAGTATTTGAAAAGTGTAGCTGTAATAAGGAATTCGCAGAGTATGTGCAGTTTTATGAGGTGATCATATCGCGTAAGTATCAAAATCATTTGCAACAGAGTTCCATCCCTTGGGCTGCGTGCGACGTCACCCGAATTGGTCGACAACTGACCGACGCTAACGCGGTAGCGCTATCAGAGGCAAAACGGCGACAAGGAATAAACACACCTTTCCTGAGAAATTCAGACTTGGTGGGGTCCATGATTTCCTTGGGAACTGCAGAGTAGTTTGACATGTTGTTCTTTTTCATGGTCTTGAACACGCATCGCTCCGCTATCGTAGCGATCACGTCGTCGTCCAAAGATTTCTGCAGGAACAGAGCGATTCTGGCCACAGAGCCTTTAAGATCCTTCAGTACAATACAAGTCAGGTCAGCTTACATTCATAGTGATTGTCACATAAAGCTGGCTGTGAATTTGTTTTGGGGTCCTCACCTTTACCATTTCCTCGTAGCAGATGTAAAATATTGGCTCTTTATAATTGAGCCAGGCCTTTACGTGATCAAACCATGAACCAAACATGACTAGAAAAGAAAGATAGTGCCATTTATGGAAGGCAAAACGGTGCACGATGCTATGATTGTAGTCATTTGCAGATGACTAACCTTCTCCTTTAAGGAACTTTTGGAGAAACTCATTCTGTGGTCCCGGGTCAACCAGGAAGGAGGCCATCGCACAATAGTGAAAAGATGACGTAAATACATCTTTGGGGTTCCTCATGACGTAGATGACCTGAAGTAAGGTAACAATATCAAATCATTTGGGGGATTTTTAACAAATGCACTGAATGTTAGCATGCTAACTAATTATGCAATTACAAGTTTGCCCCCCCCCCCCCTTACAACCGCCCCCTTCGGTGTGGCTTTTTCATGCCCAACGCTACATCATTTAATCACAGTGTAAATCTATTTGTTTCAGCCACGCACACTGACATAAAGGTCAAACAGACTCAAAAACAAAAACAAGCTGATTCCAGCGGGTCAAGAAACAGTGTACAATATTTCTCAATCCTCGTGTTATTTTGACATAAGCATGTCACAGACATGTTATTACATCACTTCCTGTTTTAAATGATGGGGCAAAAGCATCATTTGTCTCCTTTAAAGGTTTTCCTGTACCGTTTTTCATTTGCGTCATTCAGCGTTTGATAACGCAGCACACGTGCTATTAAACGACCAACATAGTTGTTACAGCGCTAACGCTATATTGTCGATCGATTGAGAGATACCCCACGTACAGGGATTACAAAGCACGCCTCACCGTCGACCTGAAACCATCAATCTGATTTACCTTGGGCTTAACCTCGAAGAAAGACGGCGGCATCGCACGGGGAGGGAAATGTGTCGTGAACATGCGTGGCGACGGCCTGTCGTCGAGATTGAGGCTGCAACTGCGAGCCTCCTCCAGCCAGGGAACACGGTCCCAGTTGTGGAGGGTCTCCACTGAAGCAGGGTCCCCGCCGCTCATGATCAAGGGGACGATCTCCTGCATCCAAGTTGTACCTTTAAAAAGGACATTCTTTTCTGTCAACTTTTTATTGTGTCCCAAAGAGCTAAAAATCTCCTTTTTTGGGGTAGAAATGGACATTTTTGTTCTTGTCAGACGTCCCTGTCCTCTCTCTCTTCTGTGTTGGAAAAACAATGTTCCGCATCGAAGTTGCCAAGGAAACAGAAAAGCGAGCATGACTCACACGTATCCATTGAATCATTTGGCAAACAAATGATTGTGCTCCACTATCACGAGTACTAGCAGGACCGCGGTATTTTCAAACAATATCACACGACACGCTGATATAGCCCTATTTTCTGCATCACAATATCTATGTAACTCGGAAGGCAATCTTAATTCAATTCAATAATTGAATACAAAGATACGTTTTTGTCATGAAAATTAAATCGGATGAAAAATATGTGTTTCGAAGAACACACAAAAAAGAGAATCATTAAATGGAGCAATATCATAGCATGTTGTAAGTCGCAGGTAAGCCTGTTTTCAAAACTTACACAAGACTTAATAAAGCATGACATGCCATTCAAAGTCAAACTCAAACATCAATACAGTGCTACCATCACAGAAGATGATCGGATACTTCACAATGCAACGGTACCTTGAAAAACAACATCATTGCTGACAGTCTATTGTATACAAAGAAAATATACACAGCAGGAAGAGAATGTAAGGAAATCCAACGTGTTTTCTCAAGTCCAATGACTGTATGTACTGCGGTGTTCGTGTACCTTGAATGACGAGCACCGTTCGTAACCTCGAAACACGATTCTGTCGTAAAGCCAGGACGACTTGTAGTGCACACGAACCCCCCCTGCTGGCCATTAAAAGCAACGCAGCTTGAAGGGTGTTGACTTCTTTGGACGACTTTTCGACACCGAAGAGGCCAAATGGTTGCGCGTTGTCGTGACTGAGCAAAGTGAGTGAAAGCAGGCTCGATTTACCTGACTTGGGGTAAGTTGCGATGACAACGTCCTCTGGGCGAAACGTGAACGTCTCGAAGCGCGTTAAGCTCTGCGGAGGGTGTATAAGAGTGGGCAGCAACAGCCCCTTGTACACCGTGTACAAGTCCGCCTCGGCCATAGTGTGAAAGTGCACAAATCTCAGCAGCCGTCGTTTCGACCCACTGCGATTTATTACCGGGCTACTTCCGGTGTCGAAGGGGAAACAAAATGTCCTCCGACACTTCTGACAAGCGTTCTTACGTACAGAACGTAAATTGTGGCACGTTTGTGTATTGAAACAGACGTAACTCAATACTTTGCGTCTTCACATTGTACTGTAATTGATTTCTCGACGAGCCATTTCGTCGTTTTGGATGTGTTGTATTCTGCTCTCCAGTCAGTAGGTGGCGCGCGTGACCAGGACTGGAAGTTTTGATGCAGCAATAGAATAGAATTCAAACGTTGAAAATTCGTTTCAAAAAAAAAAAAAACACACACATTCACAGGGACATAGTAAGAAACACAGAGCAAAAATATGTACTGGCCTGTGAATTAGTGAACTTACTTTTAAATCTAATGAGAACATATTTTTATTGTAGTGCATTTTGTCTTCTGAATAACAATAATAATAATAATTCCCCAAAAAGCAACAGTCACGGTGGGCCTGAATAGAAGCAACACCGCACGGGTCACACGCACGCTGATCATTGGGCCGAATATGAGCGTTCCCCTCTTCCGATTCAAGTCAGCAGAGGCACAATTCGTTGACGTCTCGGAAAGACGATCCAGAAATTATTTGCATGCTTTTCGCAGTGTCAGCATTCGGTCTGTACAGCCTTGGCCATCCAATGGGATCTGGCCACTAGTAACCTCAGGCTGTCACCTGACGACTGCATCAACTCCTCGCCGCTGATGAGAGAAAGGTCAAAGAAAAAAAGGGATTTTCTTCTGTTTTGATTTTGTATCTTTGGTGTGGATTTGGTCTCTTTACCTCAGGCGGCGGGGGCCAAGCAGACTGACTCCATTAACGGCAAGGATCCGGTCTCCCGGCTGCAGCTTCTCACAGCGGGCTGCTGGTGTGTTGGGAACCACTGCCCTGATGAAGATGCCTTTCACCTTCAATGACATCTCCTGCAAAAGGAGGTCCAACTATGAGCCACACTAAAACTGGTACACCGCAGCTGTTGCACATAACATGAATCCAGAACAAGCGCTTACATCGAAACTTTATCTTGCAAGAAATATTCGTATTTATAAATTGTTCAGTACCATCATTTCATTTCCTCCTACCTTTCTTCACCGGGTGCCGTCCCTTTCCACCTAAATTGGAAAGGAAGAGTCTATGTGCAGTATTCCAATAACGGTTTCCAAACACTCCCTCCCTGATAACACATCAAAAATGCACTTTTACATTTTACATTTATTTTTGAAATCTATTTATGATTAATGATGGTTATTACCGGTATGATAGCGTGAGTGTGTGTAGTGATTAGCATTAGCGAGTTCGCAAAGCTTTTGGGTCCGGGGACCCCTGAAAAGAGACATATTATCAAGTTAAGCTAAGCTTACGATGACGCCGTAAAGATGGATGACATGATCGTTTGAAGTCAAACTTTCTCAAATGTAGGTTTTGAATCCAATCGAAAATCTATGGAAAGAACTGAAACTCAAGGTCCATAAAAGAACCTTCAAGATTTGAAGACCGCTTGTGTGGAGGAATGGGCCAAGATCGCACCAGAGCAATGCATGCGAGGAACCGGGGTTCACGTCCCGGCCCCGCCCGTGAGGAGTTTGCACGTTCTCCCCGTGCCTGCGTGGCTTTTCTCCGGGCACTCCGCTTTCCTCCCACATCCCCAAAACACGCGTGCTAGGTTGATTGAGGACTCTCAATTGTCCGTCCGTGTGAATGTGAGCGCGGATGGTTGTTTGTTTCTCTGTGCCCTGCGATTCAGGGTGTACCCCGCCTCCCGCCCGACGATAGCTGGGACGGGCTCCGGCGCGCCCGCGACCCTCGCGAGGAGAAGCGGTAAAAGGAAATGGATGGCTATTTAGCAGACCCCGAAGCCACAGGCTCCAGAGCCCGGGGTTCCTTCGATCCCAGTTTGAGAAGACTCGAAATTGTCCAAAGGTGTCAATGTGAGTGTGAATGGTTGTTTCTCATCAGGGGTGTCAAACTCATTTTTGTCTCGGGTCGCATTGTCGTTATGATTTCCCTCAGAGGGGCGTTACCACAGTGAAATGTTTGTTTCATCACCGAATAAATATTATGAGCATTACTCAACAAATTGGGGTAATAACTCGTTTTGCAATCAGAAGACAAGGATAATAGTTTGTTCAAGTATTGTTTCAGAAAATGCAATATCTCAACATTACTGTTTATTATTATGACAATTCTATTTTGTGCTATTGTTATTTTTCCATCGATCCAATTTGTTTACGACCGAGTTAAGAAAAAGGATCCCTTTAACTAACCCTTGTGTCAACCAGAGCAAGACCAAGACCAAGACCAAGACCACTTTTGTCACGCTCTAGCTCCAAACTGAAGATCTCATCGTTGTTGTCATCAAAGTGGTTGCCCATCTCTTCTGCCTCCTCCTCCTCCTCTTCCTCTATGAGTTCAAAAATCCTTTTCACACTGGTGTAATCTTGATTCAATTGGTCATCTTTAAGTGCAGCTAGACACTCGAACATTAAGCCACCTAAAGAGAGAGGTGAGAGGAAGGTTATTCTCGAAGAATAGAAGCAAAGACCCGTGAAGGGTTACGTTCTAAAGTACCTTCGTCATCAGAGGACCAAGGATGTGTGTCTCGGTCTTCTTTAGGCAAATGAACAGGATCCATGATGTGGGGGGTGTTGGGTGGAGTAAGGAGACAGGAGGGGTCCGATGCTGACCTCCTCATATCAGTGGTCTCCATCTCTCTTGTCTGCAGCTCCAGAGTCCGAAGCTTCTGGGACAAAAGGTGGGCACCGCAGGAGTTGAACTCATCCAGGTACTGGGTGGAGGAGTGGAGGGATGGTGAGGGGGGTGAACTGGAGGATGATGGTAGAGTCTGGACGGTTGCCTGAGATAACACCCTATGTGCCGGTGTTGTAGCCATTGTTTCCTGTCTGGATTTGGCCTCCGTGGTGACACCCTGAAATGCAAATGGCATTAGAACTGGGGAAGGACAAATGACTACATTTTATCGTACTACTTTTGATTTTCAAAGTATGTTTTGCACATACAGTACACAGGTACATTGGTACATCACTAAGCGGGCTCCACACGCCGATAATCAGGCCGAATTTGAGCACCCTGAACCGGTCGCCAGCCAATCGCAGGGCACAGACAAACGAACAACCACTCGCACTCGCATTGACACCTACGGGCCATTTAGAGTCTTCAATTAAGCTAGCACGCATGTTTTTGGGGTGTGAGAGGAGAAAAGCCGCTCTCATCATATCCTATCCTGATAAATTATCCTGTGGTGTTGTGTGCGCGTTAAGAGTCATTTTTCTCCCCGATCTGCGTGTCAAACAGTTGGGCATGACAATCATAAATGTTAAACCTGTTCAATATTCAGGATTGCAAATCCTTACGGTGTGGTCAACACCGAGTTCGGCTGAGCCACGGACTCTGTGATGGTGATGGTGATGTGATGTGATGTGATGTGAAATGCAACGACAATAGCCAATAGCCAATAGCCAATTAAGAGGCAACCCGAAGTCTGTGGTTAGCACGTCCGAGTCACTGACAATATACTGCGCCCGGCCAATTGCAGGGTACTTGGAGACAAAACATCCAATCGCGCTCACATTGCGGGAGGAAGCCAGAGTAACGGAAAAGATCCAAACTCCGCACAGGGAGGAGCAAAATCTGAACTCTGAACCTCAGAAGTGTGAAACAGACTAACGGGCAGAACACCATGCCGCCCTACAATGTGTTGCCGTTACCTGGTGCTGGCCGTCAGACTGCAAATTGGAGAGGTTGAAAATAAACACTTGGAGCTCGTTGAAGTGTTCAACCAAGCTCGAATCGGTCACTTCCCGTCCCACCAGGAACTGGTAATCCCCATCTGGTAGCACTAGAGGATGGTGGGTATCAAAACTATGCAGGATATCCTCTGAAAATGCAAAAGGCATATCGAATACAATGGCATAATCACATTATTAGCGAGAAGGACCGTACCGTAGTGTGTTCGACTCTTACCGGTTGCGTACGCTTCCGTTTGGTCCTGAGCACACGGAGTCCGACATGCTGGGCTGTAAAAACCGAGCAGGTGGTTCAGCTGAGCGGCATTCAGGGCAGGGAAGTCCGATCGAAACGATGCCCAAGAGGTCTACGTGCACGCACACAAATACGTCGTGTTAGTCCAAATGCTGTGCACGTTTCACGTCCGCTGATTAGCCTGCAAAGACCAAACGTCTTGGGCCTCTACTGATTGTTTTCCTTACCCTTGTCCACAGCGGGAAGAATAGGACGGACGCAGTCAAAATGATGATGCGTGAACCAATTCAATCTTGAAGATCTGGATGAATTTATTGTCGCGTTTAAGCGGAGCAGCGCTTAATGTCTGCCTGCCGTCCGTTCGGTGGCTTTGGGGTTCGGCTCCGGTCTTTCGGTACGGGGGGTTTGCGTGTTCTCTCCGTGCTTGTGTGGCTTTTCTCCGGGCACTCCGGCTTCCTCCCACATTCCAAAAACATGCATGCTAGGTTCCTTGAAGACGGAAAATGATCCATGGGTGTGAACGTGAGCGTGAACTGTTTGCGGTTTTGTTGGTTTGCACTGTATGCGCCCTGCGATTGGCTGGCGACCAGTCCAGGGTGTACTCTGCCCTCTTGCGCAAAGTCAGCCGGGATAGGCTGCAACTCACCGGTGACCCTAATGAGGACAAACGATATGGAAAATAGATGGCTTTGAAATTGGATGGAAGAATGTTTGTTCTGGGCTTCTGTTTTCATGCTGTCATGATTTCGATCCACCGGCATATTTAGTCTGGTTTCATGTTTTCCCGTGTCCCGTGTCGCTCGTGTTTCGTCTTCTCATTTAGCGACTGTGTCCGCCTGTTCTCGTCAAGCTGCCCCCAGCCACTCGTGCAGGTGTTTCTCGTCTCGTCAACGCGTTTGTATTTCGTTCCCTGCTTTCCTTCGGTCTGTGTTGCCGCAAGCCATGCTCCGTTTGGATGAGTTGATCCCTTGTTTCTTTGCTACGTGGAACCTTGCTTTTTGGACATTGTTCATTTCGCGTGTTCTGCCTCCATGATCCTCGTTTGCCTTTGTTTTTGGACTGAAATATCATTTTGAGATTCTTGCACTCGTGCCTCGCCTCCCTGCCTCCCCGCAGTCGGGTCCTCCGCTTCCTCGCCCCCAACACTTTGAAGGCCCGAACCTGACGCGTGCCATTGTTTTGTCGAGCAGAATTGCACAGATGGTAATGTTATGAGTCCTAATAATATGACCCAGGGTCCTGGGTTTAGACTGAAAATACGGAAACTGGGATCTCAGAACTGCGAGGCAGATGTGCTCGCCAATAAGACGAGGAAGAAATCAAATACGAAGGCTAAAACACTTGGAGTGGATATCTCCTCAGTTCATGTCCTTTATATCATGTCACAGGGACATATGGAAAATTGACTTGTATACAAATACCGTAGAATAGAATTATTTGTAGGGATTAACACACCTGGGACATATTTGAAACTCTGCATCGTGTCCTTTATTAAACAATCGTCGCGTGAGCGTGCATGTTTTCACCTGGAGTAAAATGTCGCTTGGCGTCGAAAGAAGATCGATAGCCGACGAGAGCGCGCACGTGTGCTTGGAGGCCAGTTTCCCCAATCCCGTTGTCTGAGACCACTTCAGGAGCCAGTCGAAATTGGTCCGTATGCGAATCCCCGTCGACCGCTGATAGAAACCTGGCTCCGAGCCTGCAAACGCATCGAGAAAAAGATTGGTGACGATTTGGTGAGCTCCGTTTTTAGTACGGGGCTGCCTGTAATATCGAATGCCTCGTCTGACAAAATGCATTTGACGACTGCTGATTCGGCATAAAAACAAAAATCCAACCCCGACAAAAGGCAAAGCTTTGTTAGATGTTATTCCGTGTTTCTCAACATCAACAGTGTCAAATGCTATCGAATGACAAATCTCAACCCGAACCCATAAAGTATATCGATAGCGGTTGAATTCCAGTGGTGAAATATTTGTAGTGTGTCACGTAGCACACGCTTCCTGCCAGTTGTCTCCTTTCCCCTCGGCAATCCATGCTAAATGCCGTAAAACCTCAATGAAGCGCACTGTTACTGTGTGAAACAGTAACCTATTTATCCCGTGGTCCTGCAGGCACCGAAGTATATTTGAGCTACCGAGTGACTTTCGGGGGAGTTCGTTTTCCAGACAGCATTCCATACAGATGTGTGCCATCACGTGTTCTTATTACTTTTGTAAACATTACCAGCACATAATCAACGGTCAGCATTAAAGACATTCAATATAGGTACGATGCCGGTGTTTTCGCACGCGTTCCGCACAAACCCGGCATTTTGTTGCGCATAAATCCACAATCCAAGTTGGCAACGTGAACAAAAAGCATCCGATTGACTTCGCATTGTACGTTCTGACTACTTGATTGACCGAGGTCTTCAGGCTTGTCTCGCAATCAATTGTATTTGCATTGTAGTAGGCGCTGTGTGCCCGCTTGGGCATCCAATTCTTCACTTGAAGAAAGAAAAGCCTACAAATAAATAAAGAATAAAGGAAGCATTTTCTCAAAATTGGCTAATCAGGCATGGCTTACAAATACAAATGCGATCGCACATATGTGGGTTAGGGTACGGATGGATCGGTACCTCTCTCCATGAGTAAGTTGAAAAGCGATGCGTTGATGAAGTAGAAAAGGAAGGCAACGAGTTGGGTGGAAATCTCAGGGTGGAGCTGACAGTCTAACAGTAGTCTCTGAGTCTCAGACAGGACCTCCACAACCCGCTGGACTTCGTCCGGGACCGTCGGCCCGCTGCCGGTCGGGGAGCGACCTTCAGGACCCTCCCGGAACGGGTTGCAGTCTATAAATCCCGGCAGGATCGGGTACAGGACCTGAAAGGGCGCAATCGATCAAGTGACCTGCATGACATACTGTGAGTGACACTGCCAGGTTTTGTGCAGCTTACGGACCACCCACGTTGCGTTCCCTTAACATGCCTCTCTTCCGTCAACACTGTGACATTATTGGTGGAAGATTAGACGGACAAAACCGGCAGAATCAGCAAAAAAATCAGGGCGTTTTCCTTTCCTTTGCCTCTCTCGGCTAAGAGAGAGTTAAGCATGGACAACGACAGCTCTGTTGAGGCTAATTGTACGCAGACATCCCCTGGCCCACCGAGGCCAGCACCGGCACGAGATCCACATTCCCAACAAGCTGAATATGGCTCATGCGGGCTTGGCACGGCGCTCGCTGTAACAAGACTGCTGAGTGAAGAGTTCTGAAGGAATCCGCCCCGAGCGTATCATTTTACTTTCACTGTAGAACTCAGGGTAGGCGGGGAAAGACTGAACAAAACGGCAGCATGGAAGTCGACAGACCATGGAAATGGGAAAAGCTCCGATGTTTTCTGGTTGGAAAATGGCGCTCGGTGGTTCCGAGCATCCGGTAGTAAACCGAGCTCACCGCATCCGTCCAAAGACCCGTATTGTCTCACGGTCCAAATGGTGCATTCATCGTAATGGGCAAATAAACAATGCGCGCGCATCTATCAACGAACGGCTTGTCATTAATGGCGCCTGTTGTTTTCCACGCTGCGGCAAAATTCACCACATTGGATCATTGTGTAGAAAAAAAACCTCTATCTAGACATCCTGCTTTTTCTTATTTGTGAAAGCACAAATAACGTAGGGACGCTCAATATGCCTTCCTCGCTGACATCTCCACACATAACAACTTCAAATGGCTCAGACTGGCTCACCCTAAACACACACACACACACACACACGTCGTCTTCGCACTAATAAGGGGGGAGTCTTGACATTTCAATTCATCATGAGGCCTTTGCTTGACATCGCAGAGTTCACATGCCTTACTAATTCTATTCTTTCATTTGGGGATTGAGGAGGGTGGCGTCCTGCGCTGTGATGACGCGACGACCGGTGCGACGCGATTGTTTCCTCCAGACGTGGGCAACTCGGTCAATCGAAACCCTTTTATCCAAAAGCAAATCCAATTGAAATTCAGAACAGCAGTAGCACATTAGCACCTGATGCTACGCAGGAGCATGGTTGAGCTTCTAATAATCATAAAGCATTTCGAGAAACCCAGGGACACTGAACAGTAATGTCTTTTATGTCTTTGAAAACGTTGAGCAAACCCATGAACCGCTACAATCTGCCACGCCACTTTCTACGCAATAGTACAAAATTGAACATTCCGAAATAGGCCATCAGTCCTCAAATTGTAGTGTATTTGTTTTCGTACAGGTACTGTGCCGTCTACTGTCTCAAAGAGTTGCCTTCGGGGTCACGGGTGAGCTGGAGCCTATCCCGGCGGACTTGATGAGGCGGGGTGTAACCTGAACTGGTCGTCAGACAATCACAGGCCACATAATAGACACACAAGCATTTCCATTCATTCACGTGTGGCGTGGCGTGGCGTGGCGTGGCGTGGCGTGGCGTGGCGTGGCGTGGCTATCTAAATGCATGTTTTGGGCTTGTGGGAGGAAATCGGAGAAAATCCACGCAAGCACGGGAGAACCAAATAAGTAGATGCGTAATAATAATAATAATAATAATAATAATCTACAGGTTTAAATGAATTTTGGTTTTGAAATTCATCATACTTTTTCCAGCAAAAATTACACGGTATTGGAAGGTTTACATTAAAGATTGAAAGATTTTAGAAGAACCTTTTCTAGTATATTGGCTCAATTGCGCCTCAGTAAACGTGAAATATGAGTGAAAATCGTCCGCACATTCCTGAGTTTCAGACATTTTTCTGCCAAGAGGCCTGAAATCAGGTCACTGGAATTTCTCCAACTTAACTACGTCACGAGCGAAGATCTCCGCCTACGTCTCCGCTCCCGAGCCAGCGCTGTCAACATAGCACACACGTGTGCTCTCGCAAGCGGGTCTTCTACGCGGAGGCAACCAATCAGAGGAAAGGGGGCGATCTTAGCCAAATATGGACAAAGCGGATACAAACCTGGGTCAAACAGAAGTAGCTGTCAGCGGGGCATTTTCTGGACATTGGTATGACAAAAGCAAGGTCTTTTTCCGAATGAAATTGAGAGTCACTTATGGAGGTCTAAATAGCCAAAATTTGGAACCTTTAAAATGTTGTTCATCTTGGAGTTACTACCATTACTCTACAAGAGCTAAGTTTGTTAGGTAAGGGGCCTAATGGAAAGTATTGCAACGCAAAGATTCCTCGGCAACAGTTCCGAGTTCCGCCAGTCCACATCATTCGCACAAAGGCCCTCGGTGTCTTGCCTCTCGCCAGCGTCACAATGACCCCAGTGTGGTCTGCCACTGCGGCCGGTGGCACGGCTTCAAACTGGGCCCTTTCTTCTGAGCCTGTCACTGAGTATTTCCCTTTCTTGAACAACGCAGATGGAGCCGCAACACAAGTCGCGGCTCTCTGTGGTAGCAGTTGCTCGTTTTACCAGGAGCCCAAAATATACAGTGCAAAACCTTACCGAGTGGATTTATCTGTTTAGAGACAGTTTTGACATTTTCCCCAAATTGTCAGCAAGACAAAAAGAGCTCTTATTTTAAGACTCTTATGAAATCAGATCATTTCACTGTCAGACTTTTTTTCCCCATTAAAACAAGACATTTTGTCCTTACAATAAGCGAAAAAAAACTTTATAAAGACACCTGAAAAGTGTTGAACTAAATAGTGAGAAACATGTCAAAGTGGACAATATGGCTACTTTGGGCAAGGCCCCAAGTGCACAAATCCAAATGGTTCAAGAAGCTGGGCACACAGAGCCCTGACCACATCACACACGGTCTTGTTTGACACCGCCCCCGCTTTTGTCTCGACATGATCGAATGGAATTCTTCCCAAAACTCAACGCAATAACAGTAACAGACTCGGGTGGCAGATACTTGCTTTTTGCACGTCAGTGGCATCTGCAGCTAAAATAGACATTTATCCTCGCACCTTGGTGATGTAATACACACACTGCTGGAAGGTAAGCAAGATGACCTCCTCCAGGGCTGCCATTGTTTCTTCGCTGGCTGAGCGCACGCAGGTCAGCTGTAAGCCCAGCCCGTCTGAAAAAGAAGAAAAATAGAAGCCCGACACATTTTGATGACTATTCTTACGATTTAGTCTCCCGTTTTTCACGAGCTAAACGCAAAGATTAAGGCTCCAATATTGTATTGTTCCCTCTCTAAACCTTTACAGAGGTGTCATGTCAATAGGAGAGCATTATTATTGCACAGGAGCCGATCAGCTTGTCGCTTTTGCTATTCCGAAAGCTTGTACAGACGTGTCGGTGTGCGGTTGTGAGGCTAGTTGGGTGTCCTGCCAAATTCTTCCAAGGGTATTATATTGATTTATGGCCATAATAATATGGATTGAATGATGACTCATCTCGAGTATGCAGCAACGGTAACATTGGTCCAATGGAATCATCTCCAAATTCTCCCCGTCCTCGCCTTTTTCGCTTCCATCTTCATTCTCCTCACAGCTTCTCCACTCCAAGATGAGAGGCAGCTGATACTGGATGAACTGGAGCATCTCCAGGCTGTTTGACATCCACACCACTAGGGGCAGCAGTCCTGAGATGATATCCTTGTTGCTGAAACGGCGCAGGACATCCAGGTTTTAGCTTTCATCGGGAGGAGCTGATAACGATTACACAAAGGAAGTCTGGAGTACGAATAAGGGCTTACGCTTGCTTCGGAAAAGCAGCTAGTTCCTTGGTTTGCTCCTGCATGGAAAAATATACAAAGCAAAATGTCAATATTGTCATACAAAGGAATGTATTGTAGGTGGGAAAACGTCATTTGGGGAGCTGTAATGGTAACCCCAAACTAAACACACGTTCAATTGGGCGGAATTTGAAAACGTTTCCTCCGTTCCAATCAAAGTCAGCAGAGACGCAATTCTCGGATGCGTCTGGAAGATGACGCTGACCAATTAGCCTGTGGCGCAGGGCGTGTTAAGAGTGATTTTTTATTTTTTTTTTCCCTCCTTGATCAACTCGGAAAATGGTCGGGCCGCCCACCGTGAATGTCAAACCCGTTTCAGTATTTCCAATGGCAAATGTCCTCGCCGAGTTGGACCGAGCCAGCGACTCTGGGATTGTGGCGCGAAGTTAGGAAGCTACTGGCGCACTTTCTGGAAACAAATAGAGGAGCAACTGCTTGTGTTGCGGTATGCAGTACGGGCACCCCACTTACGAGATACAGAACCAAACAATGACCGTGCTTCAGAGAAAGCGTTTACAAGGGGAAGAAGAACACGTTACTCAGGGCCTATTTCAGTCAACTCCAGAATTCAAACAGAAAGAAGCTTTATTTTCTTTGGAGAAGACTTGAAATCTCAAATGCCCCAAAAGTCGTCGTACAATGGGAAGCGACCGCATTTTGGGTGAAAAATGATGACTCGATGACTAACGACACGGTCACGCTGCACGAAAAGCTCTGCTCGGTTCTAAATGCATTCCACGCGTTGGAAGATAATTGCTGAGAACGTGCAAACGTTGAGAACAACGCAGCGCTGAATTGTGAAGTTGTTTTTCACCATTTCATTGTGCTATTTTTCCGTGGGGGCGTGGCACACTTGGCCATCCGGCGTGAGTCCTCTGTCCCCCACCACGTGAGAACAGAGTGCCTGAGGTTGCATCAGTTGCAATTGCGTGTTCATTCAGAATGACATTTCTACCGCTTCGCTAGCTAAATTACGACGTGTGCAGCTGTGTTTAATAAACGGTTGACTCGCTAAAATGTCTCTGTAATGTGGACCCACATTGACACAACAGCGAGCGAGAAGGCGGCGCGGCGGACTAAGCCGCTGTCATTCCGTCGGCCAAGAGGAACCCCCGGTTAGCGAGCGAGCTAGCCGGCGGCCGGTGCCTCTCGTCGAGGGCTGGAAAGCCCCGCCCTATGAAGTGGAGATATTGTTACGGCTCAAACGTAACGCATTCGATCAGTCCGTACAATTTGTTAAACCCGAAGTCTGTAGGCCCCTTTCACAATGAAAAGAGTCCAGCACGACTCACCCAAACGGCGCTCTGAATTTCACCCGCCAGATGCAGCAGGAGGCGTCTCAGGTCCGAGGGCCGGGAATAGGAGGCGGAATACTGAACGCAGAGGCACAGCAGAAACGCAACACTCAGCGACGGTCCGTCTTCGGCGTCGCCGCTCCCAATTGCGACTATTTGTTTGACGATGCGATGCTCATCCTCGGCCCGGTGGTTCAAACTCAGGCGGTGGCCCTCCGGCGATTTCAGAGACGGAGGGGCTCGCTTCGGGCACTTTCGGGAGGTCGTGTTGCGGAGGATCACATCTCTTGCGCGGGTTGTCGTCGGAGCAGATGTCGGGCGGCCGAACAAGCTGGGCGGCGTAGACGAGCCGGGCTCTGGAGCAGTGCCGGTTACTTCCTTTTTACGCAAAGAATCGTAAATGACATCATGATAGTAATATTGCCGACGCGGCGCATCTTTGACATTCGTTACCTTGTGAATCAAGGGATCTTTAAACAGAAACAGGTAGCTTTTTCCTAGTCCGATGACATCACCGGGGCGAAGCTCTACTTTCTCTTTCAATATATTGCCATTCCTGGTGACGACGGCATCGGGAAAAGGGCACAGCGCGGTTGGTCCGCCGGTACTCACGCGATGGAAAATGCAATGTTTCGGAAGTACATCGTCCTCCGCGAGGAGGACGATGTCCGCCTGCGAGACATCTCCGTTGTCATTCCGTCGCCCTATCACAATGCTTGGACTCGCAAGTAGGTAGATGACCAAGTCCTATGGAGACAAGCGGTACAAGAGAAATGAACACTAGTCCCGTTTATTTTTGAATGGAACGGGCTTGTGAACAAAAGCGCATTCACCGCATTGGAAGTCACCGTTTCCCCATTTCTATTCCTGCAAGCTCAAACCTGAAACTGTGAACAAACGTAGAAACATATCCTATATAAAGACACGCTTGTTAATTGGAGACTCAGTTGTGACTGGTGTTTTGTCTACGCAGTATATAACCTGTGATTGACCAGTAAAGTCCAGTAAAGTCAGCTGGGATAGGCTCCAACTGACCTGTGACCCTACCGAGGAAAATGGACGGATGGTACTCTATTGTTGTTCTGTTGTTCTCTCTCTCTCTCTCCTTTTTGGTCTCTCTGTTCCCGCTCAAACTTCATTCTGCCCGACCGGGTTTCCAACAAATCTCCATCTCCATCCGAATAACAACGGCGGGAGTGTATCAAAAGCTCCAGCATGAAAAGGCATCCAGATCTCACGGACTGCATGACCAAGCGAGCTTTGATTACACATCACGCAGAGTGTGCAGATGTATACGTTACGGATGTGGTCTTGACTTGAAAAATCGGATCGAAATTGGTTCGGTTTTCACGTACAGTTTTAGTTACTATCGGCGTAGACGCAAACGACACAAACTCGGACGATGTGTTATGGTACAGGCATTTGAATCTAGTCCCTCCAACTAAGTCATTGTCACTTACAGTGACAGCCAAAAGGTCCCAGGGCCATCATTTCTTTTCTCACAATCTGTGGTGTCCTTTTATCGGTTTTCGGACCTTCACGAGAGCGGACGTACAGGGTTTTAGAAACAAAGCTTTGGCTTGGTCCTTGCGGCGTCTACAACACAGACGTAAGAAATAACCCGAACCCGAAGCTTCGATAAGAGAGACGCAGGTCTCAAAGTTGCCAAAGCAGCGGTTGTGAAGGAGTCCAAATGTGCTGGCCTGCACGCCGCAATGCGGTGCCACAGTTGTGTTTTTACACCTTCCTCATCACTGTTCTGGTTGTCTGCTTACGCTTTGCCGACTTCATGTTGATTTCACGTTATTTATTTTCTCCTCAGGGAACAGTGTTATACTAGCGTGACGAGCGTTTTGTTTGTCACCAACAAATAGTGAAGGCTGTAATGCAGTCGATATTGTACGTGTTTCCAATGATGGTGCAATACTAGCTACTAGAAACAGTCACGTTCTTGCATTTATTTCATACTCTTGATTGAATAGCCTACTTGAGTCTTCAGTTAATATTATGCAAGCCTAGCCATGTTCAAATGTGGTGCAGGATATGATTTTGGCCAGGGTCAAATACAGTTACAGCACCCAAGAAGTGTAACAATAAAAAATGGCATTTTTGAAAGTGAACGAACAAAAGCGGATGGAGAGGCAGACATGGATGAAATATGAACTGAGGATGAAAGAGTTTTGCCATAAACTAGTCTTACTGGGGTCAGCAAAAGCCCACTAGCGGTTAGCGTATCTGCCTCGTAGTCGCGAGGTTCTGGTTTGGAATCTCGGCACAAGCCCTCTTGTGGAATTTCACGACGGCCAAGTGCCACCTTCCAACAACACGCGCGTTAGATGCACGTGTAATTTGTCCGTAAGTGTGAATGCTGTTTCTCTATATGTGACCTGTGATTGGCTGATGACCAATAAAGGGTGTACACCACGTTTTGCCCAAAGTCAGCTGGGATAGGCTCCCGCCACCTGCAACCTGCTAGAGAAACTGCATCGATGGGGACTATTGCCACTTGAACTCGAAACGATTGTTCCTACCGCATTTAGCTTTGCGTACTCGTCGTTTTGCGGACGAACGGAGAAAAAGAATACGTGGAACATAGAAGAGGAAAAAGAAAGGAGGACGCGACTCCCACAAGAAAGAATTGTCGTCTAAAATGCACCAAACAGCCACCGAGATTACGACCGCTTGCCCAATCCACGACAAGCAATACAAGAGCTGTATCAAACTTTCGGTCTTCTCAAAGACAATAATGCTCCCCTTTGATTGACACTGTCAGAACATTTTGGGATATCTGCAACTACATTCTTGCTATCCACAATTGTTATTTGGGATATCCGCAACCTCGTTTCGCCGAGGATAAATGATGTGACGTTTGCCATTGGTGTGTATGGGGGGTCTCATTAGTCATTTGTAGATATGTGGGAGTGAATTCCGACTACACGTCCCTTTTCAGATTATTTTAGATGAAGTTCGAACGAGGCGAATGAAGTCGGGCTAACCCTAACCCCTGCAACTGGAATTATGGCGAGTCAAAACGACGGCCACGTCTCAAAGCGGAATACATTTCAGTTGCGGCTACTCGTCGATCCTAAATTGGGCTGGATTGCATTAGCGCTTTCAGCTCCAGACGCTAAATTGCGTGACCTCATACCAATTGAGACTCGCCAACAAGCTTTGCTCGCTGCCCCTCTGGGATGGGTTCAATGCAGAGAATCATTTTGCCTCCACATTATACGCACACGTGCGCGCGTGAGCGAATGAGATACCTGTACAAGGCTGCGGCCGTGTAGTAGCAGCAGGTACGGACAGTCGTGAGGCGGGTGAATGGAGTACTGTGTCGTGTTATCGTCGCTACTTTCGGTCTCCTCCCTCTCCGACTCCTCTCTTTCCCGCTCAGCTCTCGGCCTCGGCGGACAGAGGCTCTCTGTTTTAGCCTGCGCCCCACCGTCCCCCTGAGAGGGTGCTACAAGTTCAATGTCATTCGCTTCTGCCCTTGCCGCTGGGCACTTATGGCTCTCCACTAATGTTCCACTCAGGGACAAACTTTGATCCCGATTGCCTTTGCTCTCTGACTCGTCATCAATAAGGTCGATGCCACTTTTACTCCTCCGGAGTCTCTGGCTTCGACTCATTGTTCTCTCTGCGAGGCTGGAGTTCACTCTGGAGCGACTCTTCTGCAGCTTACGGGCCTGGGCGTTGATACCTGTCGGGGAAACGGAGAAACAAATACGAGAATTAGCTTGAGCACGGCCCGTGCAAATAGCCTGCTCTACAAATAAGGACCGAGTTAATGGGAACGCGACACGTTTGATTCCCTGGTGGTAAAGTGCCGCGAGTGTGCGTGTGAACCTGCATGTGCTAATGCCAGAGTCAACCCGGATCGCCCACACGCGGGAAGCAGACCTCGGTGGAAAGAGAGACACAGCTCGTGGAAACAGAACGCGATCGCCCACGCTGATAGCAGACGATCGCACGCTGTGCCAGTCGTAGCGGCAAAATGCCAAACAGGACGCGCTCTTACACTGTGACCGCAGCTGTGTCAACTAAAGAAATGGTGCGGCGCTACTAACATCTATGGAAAGTCGGGGGTAGTTTTCTATGGCATCATGCGTTCGTGCGAGCGGATGACTTATTTCCATGGGGTCATGGAGCGTGTTCAAAAAAGGAATGAGCTTCAATTCAAGCTACAACGCGGGCAGTCTTCGTTGACTTCAGTGTGTCGGACATTTGTACAGAATGACATGAAACGCAAGACCAAATTTAGAAAACTAAAGGCACTTGGATCCATGCGGTTCGGTCACTGTCAGAACTCTAAAACTCGATTGACAGTATTATGGACTGTCAAGAAGCCCCCCACCGGCAGTGATGGTGTCTTTTTCTTGGGCCGTCTGCTCTTCCGCCAGGCTCCGCCTCTGGATTTCAAAGCGTCTCGCCAGGCCCTCCCTCGGCTTCCACAGCGACTGCAGGAGGAGCGGCTTCTCGTTGTCGCCCACGACCCTGAAGCCTTCGGTTTTCCACCGCCGCTCGCTAATGGAGCCGATGGTGTCGCACAGAACATAGGAATTTGCCTCTTCTTTTCCAAGGCCGTACCTGCGTGGCATAGAAAGGAAAAAGGCTTGGCGCCGTACTCAAAACCAACAAAAAAAGAACGTATGCATGTCAGGCTAAATGAAGACTCGGAATTGCCCGCAGGTGCGAATCTGAGCGTGCGTGCCGTGCGATGGAGCGGTGACCAAGTTAGCTGGGATAAGCTCGAGCTCACCTGCGATCTCGATGAAGGACGCGCGGTCTACCGCGTTAAAGGTATCGATCGCTCCGAACGTTGCGCCATCGTACAGGAAATTGGCCCGCCAATTTGAGCAGCTCTCGCTAGTCAGAGTGAAAACAGTTCGCAATTCGGACCATTCAACCGAAATTGGGGGTAAAAACAAACAAGCCTTAAGCTCAGGGAGAATTCAAAGGATTAACTCCGCAAGTTTGTGTTGTTGCTTTCAATCACTGAAATATAATACAGATGGAAAGTATAGCAGGAAGCCAGCTGTGGCCAGCAGATGTCATTCTCGGATCAGAGTTCGAATGAGCCCAGGGTGAAAATTAGCCCAAAACGGGCTCGGCACATGGCCGCCCGTGCCGGTCGGTGAGCGCCTCGGCTTTAACATTCTCACGCGTACGTGACACAGCCGCTAACTTCTCTCCGTCCAATTCAAAGCAAGGACAGTGGTACTCGTTTCCCAGAGTTGGAAAAGTACGGGAGCGAACGCCCACCTAACAACATAAACGGTGACCGATGATTCAATGCAGCAAAAAGGAGGACTTGCTAATCAGAGTAATGACTTGTATTGAGTGGGGGGGGGGGTGGGGGGGGGGGGGGGGGGGAATGGAATGAAGAAATGTGCCACCAATCCTGGTTTAAGCCCTAATCGCTGACTGGACCAAACCATTTTTGAGGCAATAGGGGGCAGTGGGAGTTGCTGTTTAAAAAAAAAAAAAGAAGAATAAAAAGTACTCTGGTTTCACACTTGGGGATGCCGGTATGGTTTTAGGGGCGCTTCGGGCTAGAAAGGCCTACGGCGTCCCGTCTTTCTGTAACGAGATTCACAAAGCGGTCAACCGCCTTTGCATGTTCAAGCGTGTCTTTCACGCATCCATTTCCAATAGCCCTTGTTCTCATTAGGGTTGTGCGTAAACTTCGGCCTATCCCAGCTGACTGTGGGGGGGGGAAAGGCAGGCGGGGTCCGGTCTGGACGGGCCCCCGGTCAATCACAGGGAAAAATATAAGCATTCCAATTCCTACCCATGTACAATTTGGGATCTTCCAATAACCTTACGTGCATGTTCTTGGAATGCGGGTGGAAACGAGAGAGAGTGTCTGGAGAAAACGCGGAGAACATGCACATTCTTCACAGGAGGGGCCCGAGCACCATCTCAGAACCGTGAAGCAGACATGCGCTAGTTAGCACGTCTGCGTCCACATCCATCCATGGAATTCCTGTTTTCGCACGTATAGCGCTTCAAAACCCCCGTGCAAGTTATTCGATCGGAAGTCGGCCTCGCCTCCGTCACCGGACGGCGTCTCGGCTAAATGCTTCTCATGTCGGATTTCAGCGGTGTTCATCATTCGGTTCCATTTGTGGGGGCTGAAATCGAAGCAAAGACAAACAGACCTTCTCTCGCTCTCTCTCTCTCTCTCGCTCTCTGGGGAGAATTCCTGCCAACACTGCGGTTTGCGCTCCACTCTCGGAGCTATTAAGCTGACTATTTGGCACACGTGCGCGCAGTGCAATTATAACACGACGGACAGAACATCAAGTCTAAACACGTGTGCGGGTTTTATATCCGAATTGTTTGGAGGAAACGACGACGCGCGGGCAAACAAGCACATGTGGCAAACAGACGGATGCGCGCACGCAACCGTGGCGATGGTGCCTCACCTTTGGAGGGCCTCTTTGACCAGCTCCTTCGCAGCGGAATGCGTCGTGGCCAGGACGCTCTTATAGTGAGCTCCTTTACAGATTTCACTTCCAAAGATTTTCAAGATTCCGGGAGCGCTTAGCTGATTGGACAGCTCGGACGGGTCGTCCACACCTTGGGCATCTGTCACACTCGCTGAATGCAACGTGACAACAGAGAGAAAACGTCATATGCGCACAGTATGTTCGTTCATATGTTTATACCGTGTTGTATTGTTTCTGTGTCCAACTCGAGGCCCGGGGGCCAGATCTGGCCCGTCGCGCCGTTTGATGGGGCCCCATGTGTGTCCACTTCTTGGACTATGGCTCAAATCGGCACCAACACTTCACAGTTTCATATTTAATCATGACTCACGTTGAGATATTGCAAGCATTTGTTATTGCCAAACACCTTTTAGAGTCAATCGAACAAACTATTATCCTTGACCTCTGATTTCAAAACTGGTTATCCATTGACTTGTTGTGTGTATGTAATATTACGGTGAGCCGATGAAACATTTTTTTGTGCTTTCACAGCTTTCACTGACGGCCATCGGAGGGAAGCCAGAAGTACAATGTGGCCCTTGACAAAAAGGACCGTTCTACAGTAAGGGAAGGAGCGTCCACAGTCCACACTCAGCTTTTGATTGCAGTTCTTCATTTGATTCACGTGTACGATCAGGACATTACGTATGGCCGACGTATCGGCCTCAGCGTTTAACGCACCACCGGCAAAAACACACAATGGGCGGGGTGTGCGGCTGCTTGTTCAGACCCCCCGCCGCACTACGTCCTCCGCCCACATCCGAGGGAATTCGACCCGGGGCCCTTTAGTTACAGGTCACGTTCTTGCCTGACACCCGCTGCCCAAAGTGGAAACTCCCTTTTTATAGTACGGGACATTGGACAATGACCGATTCCCGAACATGTGAGTCCTTTTTAGTTGTTTGAAAAGGGAAAGCGTCTTTTTTCCTGTACTTGTTTTTGCAGGTGTCACGGCACCCTCTGACCCCTGTATGACTTCTGTTCCTCTTTTACTGTTTTACCCTTCCCACATGAGCCCTCAAAGAACAACAGGTGCCCGTTTCTGCCAGCACTTTGTGCAAATGTGATGAAAAATACAGAAATTGATGGCATGTACCGTTTTCCAGTTTCCCACCATTTCCCTTGATTTAACACCAACTGGTAAATGGGTCAGATTTGACCCCGAATAGTCACTTTGCAGCCCCTGTACAAAAGAAGGACATTTACAAATATTTTCTTTTTTGACTTTTCAGGGAAAGTCATCAAATGTCAAGGTGAAAGAATGACATTTAGGTTTTATTGTTGTTGCTGTCAAATTTGACTCAAACAGTAATGTTGGGGCTAAACTCGTCCGATGTTTCCGATCGCACGACCACGAGTTTGGCCGAGCCGCAAACTCCGCAATGATGATGTGAAATAGAATGATGGCCGATTAGGGAGTGAGCTGAAGCTGCTCACTTCACAAGGGACACAAATGGAGGAGCAACTGCTCGCGTTGAGTGTTTGTGGTGTTTAGCGCTAAAGTTATTCGCCACAATCAAAATGACAAGAAGGGTTTGGAAGCCGTTAGTCTAGCTTCTTAATAATGAGGGCGCTTCGTGTTGATGTAGTGGGGGGCTTAGCCCCGCCCACAAAATCATGAAAAAAAAAAAAATCGGGTGAAAGTATGTTTCTCGGGAAGGAAGTCGGTGTCTAAAGAAAGAGAAAGAAAAAACAGAGAGAAAGACTCCACCGTGGCAAAATCAAAGAAATCCAATCCCTTGCACGCGTGTGAGACAGATGGCGATCACAGTGCCACAATTGGGAACGTGTCGCTGCAATTCATGTGGGCCCCACACGAGATAAATGATCAAACTCGGGGCTTTTGGCCCTAACCCTTCAGATGATGGAATATCGCCGTCACGCCTTCCGTCTGTTACAAATTTGCTTTTGAGATCAGTCCATTTTCCCAACTTTGTAAAGCTTCTTAAGAAGGCATTGCGCACGTTTTTGACGTAAAAGCGGGCTGGAGAAATCTCCGCACGGGAAGGCCCAAGCTGAGATTCGAATAGACTGCGAGGCAGACGCATTCACCAGCGGGACGCAAATGTCTCCAAATCAACTCCGCATTAACCGATGCGCTGGCCAATACGTTACCAAAACTCCCAGGACATGAACATTGGCAGAAAACGAAAGGCTTTACTGAGCGTGACGTACCGCTTCCTTTCCCGATTTGGGCGGACATGGCCGTGGACGGCGAGCCGGAGGCGGCGCCGCGACGGAAGACTCCCGACAGGCGGTTAGTGTGGCGACGGATGCGGCTCTTGCAAGGCTGTCCGAAAGCCGCGGCCTCGGCGGACCGGCCGGCGGACGAGCTGCCGGTAGACCAACTCGACCTGAATAGTCAAATGTGAAAAGACGCACCGCTGAAGGGCGCTTGCCAAAAGCAAAGCAATCCAAGTCAACAACCCAAAAGATGCAGAAGATAAACGGGGGGGAATCATTTGTGGAGGAAATTAAGCAACTACAGATAAACAAGACAAACAAATAATGACGTCGGATTCACGTTGTTTATACATACAGCACAGTGCGAGTCTGTTGCCCGCTCTGCGTCCTCGCTCGGCACACGGATGAAAGAAGCAAGGCTTGCGCGGCACCGAGCGAGCTCTCGTAAGCTTCTTACCGCAATGGTTCAAAAGGTTCTCTGCTCCTTAAAGCGCCTCGCATTTGTCAAAAGAAAGATACTGAGAATGAAGCGTTCGCACGGAGGCTTTGAGCAACGATGAACGCTAAATACAGCGCCACGGTTTCCCAATCAAATAACCAAACGCACTGTTGATTTGGGTTGGGTGAACGTACTTTTGAAATCACAATTTGGAACAACTGGAGCCGCACACATCGGAAGTAGAATTTTGTAGCTGACCAAATACCGCCCCCACCCCCCCCCCAAAAAAAGAAAAATACATCTGAGGTCACACAGTTTAAAGCGACATCACAGAAGATGTTCGGTTCGCATTTTGGTAAAACGTTTTGGCACTTGTTCAAAAAGAAGAAGAAGGAGAGAGACCATTAAAGGGGCGATTTTAGGAAAATGTCCTTTTTAAATTGCATCTAGATAGCTGAGTCTCTGGACTGCCTGCCCATTAATCAAGTGTGAAATTGAACAACCGAGTGCATCTTTTGTTTTCTGCCTATTTCTGTGAGCGATAACAAAGTATGTCGGTATGTAGGTGCAGGTATATTCAAACCACCTGTATATCAAAAACTAGAGGAAATCATTGGATAGAGATTTGCGTCACCAATAAAATGAGCCCTAGTTTGTAAGAATCGGATAAGGATGAAGGATTTTAGGCCACTTTTCGGGTCGCAAACGAGCCGATCAAAAGGAAACGCGTTAGCGAAAGCTTGACTCTCGGGGAGACAAATGCCAATGCAGTGGGCACGGAAAGTGTTCAGACCCCCTTCCATTTGTCACTCGTTGTTATATCGCAGCCATTTGCGAAAATCATTGAAGTTCCGTTCATTAATGTACACACAGCACCCCATATTGACGGGGAAAAAAACGGAATTTCTTCAAAAAGAAAAACTGAAATATCACAAAGCCACAAGTATTCAGACCCTTTTGCTGTGACACTCACACATATTGAACGCGGGTGCCGTCCATTTCTTCTGATCATCCTTGAGATGGTTCCACACCTTCATGGGAGTCCAGCTGTGTTTGATCATACTGATTGGACTGGATGAGGAAAGCCACACACCTGTGCTATGTAAGACCTTACAGCTCCCAGTGCATGTCAGAGCAAATGAGAATCATGAGGTCAAAGGAACTGCCTGAAGAGCTCAGATCTGGCCAAGGTTAGAAAAACAATTATGCTGCACTTTGCGTTCCGAAGAGCACAGTGGCCTCCATAATCCTGAAATGGAAGACGTTCGGGACGACCAGAACCCGCCCGAGAGCAAACTGAGCAATTGGGGGAGAAGAGCCTTGGTGGGAGAGGTCAAGAAGAACCCAAAGATCACTGTGGCCCGACGGAAGGAAGCCTCTCCTCAGTGCAAGACACGTGAAAGCCCACATGGAGTTTGCTAAAAAAACACCTGAAGGACTCCAATATGATGAGAAATAAAGATTCTCTGGTCTGGTGAGACCAAGAAAGAACTTTTTAGCCTTGAGTCTAAGCGGTATGTGTGGAGAAAACCAGGCACTGCTCATCATCTGTCCAATACAGTCCCAACAGTGAAGCGTGGCGGTGGCGGGGGTGTTTTTCAGCTGCACGGACAAGACGACCGGTTGCAATGGAAGGAAAGATGAATGCGGCCAAGTCCAGGGATATCCTGGACGAAAACCTTCTCCAGAGTGCTCAGGACCTCAGACTGGGCCGAAGGTTCACCTTCCAACAAGACAATGACCCAAAGCGCACAGCTAAAATAACGAAGGAGTGGCTTCAGAACAACTCCGTGACTGTTCTTGAATGGCCCGGCCGGAGCCCTGACTTCAACCCAATTGAGCATCCCTGGAAAGACCTGAAAATGGCTGTCCACCAACGTTCACCATCCAACCTGACAGGACTGGAGAGGATCTGCAAAGAGGAAAGGCAGAGGATCCCCAAATCCAGGTGGGAAAAACATCCTTCCCAAAAAAGCTCAAAAGGGGGCTTCTGCTAAATACGGAGCAAAGCGTCTGAATACTTATGGCCGTGTGACATTCCAGTGTTTCTTTTTTCATTAATCTGCAAAAATGTCGACGATTCCGTTTTTTTTCTGTCAATATGGTTTGCTGTGTGTACATTAATGAGGAAACAAATGAACTGAAACGATTTTAGCAAATGGCTGGAACGTGAAAATGTTAAGGGCGTCTGAATACTTTCCGTAGCCGCTGTGTGATTCTCATTCGTTGAGGTGCAAATGTGACGATTCAACAGACTCGACAGTGGCAGCGCCTGCTTAAGCCGTCTCATTCCGGGGGAACACCGACAGCGAGCTCATCGGCGGATTTGCATCAAACTTCACAGAAAACAAGAAGAAGAATCGGTCATCACGTCGATACGTAAGAATTTGGACGCCATTTTCATCTTTGTCAGAGTCTAAATTGAACATTCCCAAAAATGAGGTGATGAAGGGGTCTCCCTTGCGCAAAACAATGCAAAACGCAATTTCGGTGGACTTCTGCTAAGTCCGAGCGCGGGAAATGGAGCGAGCGAAAATGGCAGCTGGTAACATACTCGCGTACTCGTTCTCTGCTTGCGACATCCCTCGAGTTTGCAGGGCGACGTCCTCCGAGTCTCCGTTTTGGAGCTTTTTACTGCGAACCGTGCCGAACTTATTCTAATACTTACTGTATGTGCTTCCATACGAAAGCATTGTTTTTGGGGGTTGGGTTTTGCCTCCGAATGAGCGAGCTGACCGGCGGCCGAGCTCGGCCTTGCGACGAAAGTGAGCCGACTCAGTGTTGGCCAATAAGCCACTTTGGGGCTACATTTAGCAACTTTTCCGACCCCCGTAGCGACTGCTGTTCCTAAAAGCACGATTAGCAAACGTGGGGACTTTTTGTGGTGTTACTGGAGACTTGTGTAGACTCTGAGACTCCCTCCGCAGCAGAAGATCTTCCCCCTTTTTGCAAAGGCGTGCACTGCTTATTTTAACCATTGACGCCCCTTCGCTCACAGACACATTTTCAGAAATACGCAGACACCAAAAGATTGACTCGGTTGTTTCATTTCACACTTGCTATCGATATGCCATCGCTCCAAAAGTACATTTTCATCACGGATTTATTTGGAAGAAGAATCATCGTCGTCTTTATTGTCACGAACATCCGTGCCTGCACACGGAATTTGTTTTCAGTGGTAAAACACACACCGTCGCAGGGGGCAACTTAAGCGCAGCCGTGAGTCCGGTCGGGGGTCTCGAACCGTGGTCCCCGCAGCCTGCGGGCGACGAGCTTAACCGCTTGTTTACGCTTTAGCTTTCGGCTTAGATTGACACGATTGTGATTGTTTCGACCTCGGCGCAATTGGTCCAATGCGCCATAAAGTGGAGGAAAAGAAGGTAGCTTCGGATCAGAATCCAAATGTATCGCGTATCTGCGTACGCGAGCCAGCTCGGAGTCAGCGAATAAAGAAATGAGTCAAGCCATTTAAAAAGCATCCAGTGTGGATGATGCATGCATCCATTTTCCGAGGCGCTTCTCCTCACGCGGGAGCCCGCCCGCCCGCCCGCCCGCCCGCCCGCCCCAGCTATATGATGATATTGACACGACTTTGCTGATCTTAAACAATCGAGTGGGGAAACTCTGCAAAGGCCCAAAACGTTTGGACGCCACTGCACGCGTCACTTGAAATAGACATGAGATGAGATCGTGGAAAGTAGGTCATGACATTGCCAGGAACTCGCTGACCCCGTGACATTGACTATTATATACCGTAGGAGTGTATGACATGGAGATATATATATATATATATACTGTATGAGTGTTTCATCTCGTTATGTCGTTTCATAAATTGCGGCAGGGTTGGAAACCGAGTATTACCCGCCGATGAGCGTTAACACAGCTGGAAACGCGCGTGGCGGTTCGGACTGTATTGAAATGAAGTCCGAACTTATTTCTCATTTCTCAACTGATTTTCACAGGTTTGACTTTTTGGTCAATGTCAAAGTGTGCGATATCACCGCATAGATTTTTTTTCTTCCAAATAAATTTGAGGACTGATTCATTGGGGGGGCTAAGGCCCACCCGAAACCGGGCTGGCCTCGCCACCGCTTTGACGATGCTCAAAGAACACACGGCTCACGGGTGAGCTGGGGCCGATGCCGGCTGATTTCGGGCGATTCACACTCACCTTCGCACCTGGGCAATTTAGAGTCTTCGATTACCCTCAAATTCACGAGGAAGCCGGAATACCAGGATCAAAACCAACGCGAGCGCGGAAAAATAACAATCCAACGCCACGCGAAAACAGAACCTCAAGAACTGTGTAGAAAGGAACTATATAGTCTCCAATTTGTTGGGAATGAAGTCATAGCCTAATGAAAAAAGAAAAAAAAGAAAAAAAGTGTCCCACGTACCGAAGAGAACCATCGCTGGACTTCCTTGCCAGCCTCACAAGGCGTCTTTTCAGAGAAGATGAAGATGAAGATGCAGAAGGTGAAGGTGAAGGTAAACCCCTCGCTGGAAAAGAGTGGAATTCCTCAGCGTTTCTTTGACTCATCTCTGGTCGTCCTTCTTAAGTCATTTCAATTCAGGGTCAAATGTCGCAGGTTGCGCGGTGTCCTATGAGAGCTGGGCTCCATCTTCTGCAGATGTTTCCCCCGCGCTCGTCCAGCTGTTGGAGGAGCTCTGTTCACTCTCAAAGATTCCAAGAGGATAAAACAGGTAAAAAAAAAAAAAAAAAAACGGTCAATAAAATATACTCTTTGACTTATTAGCGAAGCTGCTTTCCAGATGTGCGTCCACGGCGCAACTGTTTGCGGTTGCCAAGTGCGCATAAGCGAGCGCGCACAAACACCCGCACACCCGCCCATCGACAATTCAAAGTGGGAGGGCCAACCCCCTGTTGGACTTTTAACCAATTCGCGGATTCATTGATTCTACACAGCATTGTGAGTGTTCTCCCCCCCAAAAACTAAGTCAGCCTCATAAATAGAAACATGAACGAAAAAAAGATTGCAGCGCCTGCACACAGGAAGTCGATGTACAAATCAAAAGGGCGTGTTTGATGGCGAAATATAACAACAACGACAAGAAAATACTAATTCAGGCGTGAGCGGAAAAGTAGTCTTAAGGAGTTAAAAGGAGCGAGGTCCAAAGCCAAAGCTACAGCAAACGTGTACACGACGCTACTTCCAAGTTAGACAGCGCTTGAATGGCTATTATTGCGTCGATGTTGCCATCTGGTGGACATCTGCAGAACATTTTCTTTGCTTTGAGTAAGCAAGCCAACGTGGCTGCGCCCTCTGTCATGGGTAGTGACGTCATAAACGTCCCCACCCTGGATGAGCCCTCTTGTCATGCGCAGTGACGTCATAAACGTTCCCAACTTGGATGCGCCCTCTTGTCACGCGTAGCGACGCCATCAATAAATGGTCATCGTGTCTCGGGCGGTTGGACGTTGGCAGCCGCGCTTCTGTCAGACGTCAGCTTGCTGTGCCAAACACAAGTAGCTTACCGCACCAGTGTGAATGAATAATGTGTGTGTAACTGTCAGGAATCTTTGAGGGCCCAGAAAAGGTCATTAGGGTTATTATTATGATTTTGCACATTGTTTTGACCCTCCGTATTTTCATTGACCAGGATATCACGCGATTGTACTGAACAGTATATGTGACACGACGATGGAGCCAACTCGTCCCAAAAATTCTCGTCATCGTTTTGCGAAAATCATCATCTCGGTCACATCTCGATGGTTTGATTTCAGATCCATTGTGGTGGTGCTCAAAGGCAGATTGCGGTCTTTCGTTAAAAAGCTACTCAACGATAGGTAAGAACCTCACATCAGATCCACCATGGGATTTGTAAACATAGAGCTTCGAGTATACGTACTTTGTGAATCTAATAACGGCCTTAGTGAAAGCCCCCTCGATTGGGCCTTCGGAGCTTTGACCGGCTCGAACTTTCCTAACGGGACACGACCGATGCGCGAGGCGTCGGGACAAGTCCTGCAGTATAAACACGAGACTTCTTCTCACTTGAAGCTTCTCCTGCTTTTGAGTTTGTGTACCTGCAATGCGTTAAGATGCAGCGGAAGGATATCCCGGTGACGCCAAAGTCGTCAAAGGTCAGCTCTTGAAGCGAAAGTGGAAAGGAAAGGCTTATCAAATCCCCTCTTGGACGAGGAGGAGGGGCGCCTGCGGGGACAAATACCTGGGGACAAAATAGTCCCGCTACCTACTGTGAGCATTTCAAAATATGTATGTCGCGTATGGAGAGGAGCTGCACACGAGAGCAGTTCATTTAGGAAGGTGATGGATGGGCATTCACGTCAGAAACACAAAGGTGAAAATGTCCATCGTTTGTCCCCTTTAAAGTCGATACAGTATATTGGCAAACACCAAAGACAAAACAAAATTGGGCACTATTGTCGACCCCCGAGCGAGAGACACACATTTGCAGATTTGCCATGTAGAAAATAAGACAAAAATAGAATAAAAACATCGCACAAGCTGATATATTGGGAGTCCTATCAAATGTTTTCGCCCCCAAAAGTGATTCGACACAGGCGATACCCCCACAAATCAAAGACGAGTCCAAAGGCGTCAAAGAGTCTTTCGTCTTGTGCCGACACATAAGCTTCCTTTCAAATACAGTCGGGAGCATCGGCCCAAAACGGCTTCTTTTGCGGCAACTTCCACTGTGTTGAGTTCCCTTTGCGAAGTCCCCTCAAAGGAACATTGCAGGCATGGTCATGAAAAAAGTAAAGATCCAAGGTTCGGTAGGAGTCACATATAAACGTCTAAGGATAAATGCCGTGATTTGTTCATTTGGGAGTCGATCGGCGCAGATTTTGCTCGAGGCAATAAAGAAATTACACTATACTCTACTGTACTTCCATGACTGGAATAAAGAATTGTACTACACTGCAATATCTTTCTGGGGTTCAAATGTAGAATTTCCAAATCAATGTGTGCCTTCAAAGTTTGAAACAAACATGTTTTTGCCAGTCTGTGCAAATCTGGTGGATCACAGCATGAACGGAGCGCTGCTGGTTTTTCAGGTTGGGAAACCTGCAAAGGTTCATCGAAGGCAGTGCCTCATGTTCCTGTGAATAGGGGACAATGGAGTCAGGCAGGGTTCCACCTACCAGTGGCGCCTCTGAGCTCATTTAACAATGTGCAAACAATTTATTCCTCAATGCGAGAAATTCTCCCTTTTTAGCTCATCTTTGAGAACATTCATTCATTCAGTCTCCTCACTTGGATCGCGGGCGTGCTGGAGCCTATCCCAGCTACCTTCGGGCGAGAGGCGGGTACACCCTGAACTTGTCGCCGGCCGAACGCAGGGCACACATACACGTAAACAAACGACCATTCACACTCAGATTCACACCTGCGGGCAACTTTAAGAGTCTTCAACCAACCTACCGTTCATGTTTTTGGGATGTGGGAGCAAACCCACGCAGGCACGGGGAGAACATGCAAACTCCACACAGGGGAGGCCGGATTTGAACCCGGGTCCTCGGAACTGTGAGGCAGATTTGATCGCTGAAAAGGCCGAAACCTTGGTAGTTTTTAGTTATTGGACTTTGTCTGGGAGAAAAAGTAGACATACTGTTGTGTGCATGATGACTGATCTCAAGTTCAAGTGGGCCAACATTTTTGCTCGAAATAGCACAAGAGTTATGGAGTGTCAAAGGATAAACTATTCATTCACCTTTCAAGCTAAGACTTTATATTATTTTTCACATTGTACTATTAACTTTGGCTAACTTTGTAGCTCAAGAGCTAACTAGGCTCTCATGAGTTATTTCAGTGAACAGTCTGCAGTTCTCCCCCCCCCCTTTTTTTTTTTTTTAATAGAATGATACTAACACATTTGTCTGTGTGAAACTGAACAATAAAATAGCCCAACAAACTCAAGCAGACGCAGTTTTTTTCTACCATGAAGTTTTTATTTGAGCTAGATCATTGACTTGGCCAAATGAATTTGTAACCAAAAAATTTGCCATTCAAACAACTTTGCAGGTGTGACTTGTAAATGACTTTGGGCATGACACGGGGTCTTTGTTTAGGACGGAATTCCACGGCAATGTAAAGAAAGTCCAGCTCATAAATATAAAACAATCCAAAACGTTTGGCGGGGAACCAAATGCGCCTGCTTGTGGCGTCGTACACCAACGATCCCCGGGATAGATCATTCCTGATCGCGCGATCGGTATTTGCTCGTCCGTCATTTGGGTGGTTGAGATCTGTAGGATAAAAGCTATGCTAGAAACTGAAAAAGTAGAAAACCAATTTCATGTTCATTTTCTCTCCAGAACCAAAATCAGTTCAAATCAGCCATTTTATAACTTTGACAGACGAGCGAGATGTGCTAACACCAACATTTCACGTTGTTTCGTTGCTCTGCGGAAAGGTTATGGCGCTAAAGCTAAGCACCCTAATACACAGAAACAGTCCAATTGACTCGTTGTCGTTTAGTTGCCACACGCAACGTGATCATTTCCAATTCCAACGAGAAGTTGGCTGACAAATACGCGTGCTAGCAGGACAATCAAGTAGCATGTGCCAGTGACAATTCAGAAACATTGTCCGTGTTAACATTCGATACACATCGAACGTGGTTCTCTTCATACCGGAGGGAAGTTTGACCCGAAAAAGGAAATGCTTCACGACTTACTGAAGAGTACCGAACTTTGTGAAAGCCACAATCTCCGTCTTTTCCTTGACAAATATTCTGCCTTTTTGGCCCCGATTCCAAATTTGCGCTGCTAAACGGTGAAATGAGACTTTGTCCCTCCAACCTGCGGTAGGTTGTTGCAGCAAACCGTTTTGTACATTTCAACACAATTTCATCCCCACGTTTGTGAAAGACAAGCGAATAAAGGTTCTTTCAATGTTGGGCCGCCGCAAACCTGTTTCTCTCTATTCAAAATGACTGCCTTATTTACAATTCAAAAATGTTGCACAACACGTTGAGTCGTATAATTCGAGAAAATTCGTCCACGTCAGTACTTGATTTCAATACGGACCGATCGTCGAGCGCGTAGCTAGCGCAGCTGTAAATGTTAGCTCACTGGAGTCCACTCTTGGTTTGGTGCAAACTACAAGAGATGACACGACGATTGACATTTTAGTCACGTTTTTCAGCCAAGCAAGCTAGCGCGACACAACATTGTCTCGTTTTATCCTCCTTTTGTGGCGATTTGAAGTAGCGAGCCGTTTTTATCGGTGAGGCCGGCCACTCGATTAGGGACAGCTGGTCGTCGCTTTTGCACACGAAACGTTCCGAATTTGTATCCCGCATTTAAAATGGGGGCTAGCAAATACAAATAAACGGAAAAGTGGAAGTGGCGTTGACAGCGGTAGCACCGGTACGTGCCGATTGTGTTCCGAACTCGGGACAGTCCGTACGCGCGCCAGGAGAAGCACGGAGAACTTACGTGACTTCAAAGCGTCGCTCGATTCTTTGCGACCGCTTCCCGCCTCGAAAATAGACGCCATTTTGTTGGCACAACGTTTACTCGATCGGAAAAGTTCTCCTCGTCGCTTTTCATTTGGCTGTCAGCGCCGCACACGGCAATGATCGACAGTCGTGCTTTTTGTCCGCTGAAACGTGAACCGTTTGGTCTTACTTTATAGCGTCGCCCGGCAGATAGTGCCGACAAAAGTACGACCCCGACGCCATGGCGTTTGCGCGCCCCGGAAGTATTTGCGGTGGCGGAATTTTGGGGGGGTCGGAAGTCACAAACCCCATGGCTGCAAATTTGCTGTTTCGACGAGACTGGTTTGGAGTGCCACCGTGTGCATGACGTTGCTGTTTTTTTTTTTTAAAGAGAGAGAGGAGGAGGAGGAGGAGGAGGAGGAGACCGAGACCTGACCGCAATAAGTTGACGCCTTTTTCTGGCATCTGAAATGAGACTTGATCTTTCTTCGCCCCTCGTCGGTCGGTCCAACCGAGGCACGTCCGCATGTTGACTTAGCTGCCTGTCGGGCACGTGACCGCTGAAGGAAACACGGCTGCCCGGTCGCGGAGAGGAGGGGGAAAGAGTTCTCCGGCGGTCTCCGGTGGCGGACGGAGATGGAGCGGCTGTGCGGACCGGAGCTCCCCTTCTGGGTAAGTTTTCTTCGTCGCCACTCGGCGTACATTTCACGGCGTTCCTCTCACACGCCGCGCGACGACGAGCACGCCTTTCTTGGGTTTCTCTCGTTTTCCGGCAGCCCAACGTTCAGATCAGGCGCGACCAGAGCGAACTTTGCCACAGAAAAGGACATTGTGGCATTGAAATAAACATTTAAGACGTTATTTCCCTCGTGCTTCAAAATGGTAGATTTCGCAATCAAACCGAATGAAGTACTTCATTACATGTCGGACAACACGCGAACAAATCCAAGAATGTCATTCATTAGAACCTCCATTGAGCCTTTTTTTTTTACTTGAGGAAAATCTCACCAACCAGAAATATGACAGAAAGTGGCAACACTGAAATGACAATGATCTCGTCTCTATTTATGGACTTGGACGGCGGTGTCAAAGCCGCGACTTACTCCATCGAACGGAAGAAGGCAGATAATAGCGTCGGTTGATCAAATGTAGAGGAACTTGTGGGTGACTGGCTGGCGCAGTTCAGAGGTCACGGGTTCAAATGCGGCCTCCCCGTGTTGGGTTTCGCTAGCTTAACCGAAGACTCGAAATTGTCCGGAGTTGTGAACGGTTCCTATATTTGCCCCGCGACCGGTTCAGGGCGTCCCCTGCATCTCGCCCGTCTTGCCACGTCGAATTGACTGAAGGTAACATCACTGATGTGCGCCATCGATGTCAACGCGTGCTCGTTACCACCACCTGTTGATGGAACAATGCCGTGGAAACACAATCTGTTCGAGAGTCTCATTTGTTTGTATTTATAATCAAATTCTCAAATAATAGACATTTCATGAAATCTGTCTCAGGGTTAAACTGTCACCATCATAAAACCTTTATTAATTTTAAGGCAGCAGTAGAACATTGTTAATTGTCATGCACGTGTAAAAAAAAAAAAAAGTGAACTGTTGTATTATTAAACAACGGTTTTATGTTTCTCTATGAATTACATTCATCTTCTTTTATTAATATTGTCAACTTATGGTTGCGTTTGCCATATTGTTCTTAATAGCCAGAATTGACAGGTGTGCCGCTTTCTTATGTTACACTAGGTTCAGCATGTAGTTTTATGGTTATGATCCTGATTGATTGAATGGCCAAATTTGACAGTTAACACTTTTGCTACTCTTGGTAACTATGAACGCATAATGAAGATACAAACTTCATTCGGCTCAAAATGAGCTTTGTTTTCGAGAGCCGCTGTCTTATTGTGAGGACAGGCATTTCAAGAAACGTCTGTCTGTTTACACGCTGCAATGCTGCTGTCACTCATTTCACAGAAAAACAACAACAAAGATAATCTCGTGTATTTGAAACAGCCAGATAGCTTTGCTTTAGCTAAGTCCATTTAATGTAATTCTAACAATGAAAAACGCCATACAAGGGCTACTGTCACGGTGTTCTAATCCTGAAAGCAATGGCTTTTTTGAACATAAATGGTGTAGCAACACATGTAGGCAGAAAATATAACCGTACTCACAGGGAACGATTAATATAATTGCAGTTCAGTGAGGACCGTCTCCATGTACACTATATTGTCAAAAGTATTTGCTCACCTGCCTTGACTCACAAATGATTTTAAGTGATAATCCATGGTTTAATATCATTTGGATCTACCCTTTGCTTCAACTCTTGTGGGAAGGCTTTAAACAAGGTTTAGGGGAGAGTTTATGGGAATCTTTGCCCATTCTTCCAGGAGCATATTTGTGAGGTCACACACCGATGTTGGACGAGATTATTCTGTTGTGTACATTTTACTCAATGGAACAACTTTAGTGGAATTGTTTTTCCAAATGTATTCCAAATTTGACCAATACTGTATACAATTTCTAATGTCCAAAAAGTACATAGGGTTGCTGATCTATGTATTATTTTTTTTGCATTTCAAGTAAAACTTGCCTGTGTGTGTGTTATGCCTGTAAAATGTGACATTATCATTTCACATTATGTACTTAATTTGTAATTGGTCAATTACAGTTTTTATGCGCTCTTCAAAAACGCCCTAAATTAATCAAGACGGCATTTTTGTCACATGTTACAATACATTGTAAACGTGACTTGAAAAGTTGGAAATCCAGTGACTCACAATCCAATGAGCGAGCCCCTCTTGAAGACAAGCTGTAGAGCTTTTAGAGGCACTTTGTACTTTTAAAAAGGGTTAAGACTGTGCACCTGATTTTTCTTTGGCTGTGTATTACATCCAGGAGTGGCTTGCTTTTGAGGCCATCAGATGTAACTTAAATTTGGTACGACTATTTTTGTCAACCACAAATGGAATCAAGGTGATCCCAGACAAACCAACTTGTGCTGATCAGGTTTTGGCACAACTCTGTCTTTGTTTTGGTGTTTGTAAAAGGTGTTGTATCAAACCCTTTATGGGTAACTGTGTTTGAGAGGGATAAGTGTCACATGGTAGAGGGACACAGCTGAACACGCTAGAGTTCTCTTTTTTCTTGCACAGAGTTGCATTTCTGATGTAGAATTGAAACTGAAAGGGAAGCTAAATGAAGAACCGAGAATAGACCGGAAGGGATGTTTGGTGGGAAATCGTCTTCCGTCTCGTGCATTTAAAAAAAAAAATCATGTTCACAAAATCATGTCATACAGTGATATACTATGCAAACCTTAAAATCCTTCCACTTTTAAATTGGTAATATCGCTGTAGGGAAACTTTGGTCGGTACATAAGTCTTCCCCAAAAAATGGTTGTCCCAGAGTCACTGCCTCAGGATAAAAATAGCCGTATCGTGTCCGTTTGTCAAAACTGCATTCTTAAAAAAAAGTGTTTTTTTTAAAAGTTTGCATGCAAGCACAAGAAAAAAGAATAAAATAAATGAATCCATAATTTTAAATATTTCCACAGGGCATTCACAATAAATGGGCACAAATGTTAAACCCTTACTACTTAATTTTCTTACTTGAGGCTTTGTGATAAAAAAAAAAAATCAATGTTATAATAAACCGTTTGTCACGTGTGGGGAGTAGCTGGACCCAAGAGCAGGCGGAGGCAGGTGTAAAACGATGAACAGTTTACTGAGGAAAGGTTATGGAGGTGGTCCTGCATGCGTTGGCAGGCGGCGGCCTGGACGGGTGGCAGGCGGTGGACAGAAGAGGCGGCCTGCTTGGTGGCAGCAATGACGTGGGTCAGGAACACAGTGGAGCACTGAGAACGAGTAGACGCAAGGGAACGAGGAGTTAAGTGGCTCACTTGAGTAAGGTGGGCCGTGGCACCGCTAGGAGAGGCTGCAATACTGCAAAGCGCCCTCCCGGCTCCAATAATGGAACTGCAGGGCAGTATAGGACGCTGTTATCCTAGAAACATCTGTGATGCATTTGCTATAGCATAGTAAATGGTTTATCTGGCATTTAACTACTGAGTAAAGTTTCCAAAGGGTGGATGTCGAAGGCGAAGGCTGGATTTACACTGGATGGGTCAGTGGCACAAATCAGACTTTTTTTTCCTCTCAAGTGGCACAATTTGGATATGCGTCATGGTAGCGGGTAATAAACAAAGGGCCCAGTGCACAGTATGTGTGCCTTCAATTGGTAAGGCAGGCTTAACTTCTTGGATGTCTTTATAAATTGCTTTTGTAAATTGTGTGCTTGTGTTTTGTTTGCTCTCCCCGACTTTGGGTTGTTTTTGACTCAGGTTGCATCCTGTTTATTAGCTTAGGTGCTTAAAAGACATGTATTTTAGTTAAAGCAGACCCTGAGAAACTTTCAGTTTAATGTTTGTGCAGTTTTCTTCTTCTTTTTTTTGTTTTTACAATGACAATGTTTGCACAGCACTCTCAGGAAACACAAGCACGCTTCCCTTTGGCAGGCTTCTGGGAGTTTCATACCCGAGTGGATTTATGGAGGGTGGCTTAAAAGAGAGGAGTTAACCTGTAAAAAGTGTAAGGGCAATATGCGATTCGAGGTAGAATAAGACTTTTACTACTACTTTTACATTCCCCTTAAGTAAACACACATCTTATTTCTTTTACACTGGCCTTATGATAAGTCCATAATTAACCCAGTTGCATGTTCCATGTTGTAGTGGAAGAGAAAACGTCCAGCGAAGCAATTCCTGTCCCCCTGCAGTCTTCACAGGGGTTTGCCTTTCATTCACTGCATTCGCTCAGCAACTTTTCAGTTTAACCGAGAACAGATGGGGAGTCCGTTGCAATGTATGTAGCGAAGATGGGGATTACAGTGAGCAAATCTGTGATTATAAACGTCTCATAGCCTTCAGTGATTATTTAACTAAAGTATCCATTTCAACTGCAATTGTGCTTACAGATGAAGATACACTATATTGCCAAAAGTATTCGCTCACTCAGATATGAATTGGAGTGACGTCCCCTTCTTAATCCATAGGTTTAATATGACATCGGTCCACCCTTGCACAAAGCAAGGTCCGTAAAGGTCCATAAAGACATGGATGGGAGAATTTGGTATGATTGAGCTTGACTGGCCTGCACAGTCCTGCCCTCAACCCGATAGAACAGCTTTGGGTTGATTTCGAGTGGACAGTCAGGTTAGGCCTTCTCGTCCAACCATCAGTGTGTGACCTCCCAAATGTGCTCCTGAAAGAGTGGGCAAAAATTCCCATAAAGTCACTCCTAAACCTTGTTGAAAGCCTCCCCACAAGAAGTTGAAGCTGTTCTTGCTGCAAAGCGGTGGCCAGCATCATATTAAACCATATGGATTTAGAATGGGATGTCACTTAAAATCATATGGGAGTCAAGGCAGGGGAGCAAATAGTGTATTTCTGAAATGATTTGCTGTTGGGAGTGTTTTTTTTTGTGTGTGACCGTACCAGTTTTACAGCAGCATTATTATTGCGCTTTCATCGTTCCAAGTGTTGCTTGGTTATCCACGACTGTTAAAGCATCCCATGGTAATGATGATTCCCACAGTGACGTGACTCTTGAGGGAAGTGGAGGGATATTTTCTTGAAAGGCTAAAATGCAATCGAGTTTTCATACTGCGGCATATAGCATGTTTTCATAATACTCCTTGCTAATCCATCCAAACCTGCTAGCGGATGGAGGTTTCATACCCGTTTCTATTAAGTTGTCTTAACAATGCATGTCGAAATACATTTACTGAAATAGCCAAAGACATGCTAGTCTGATGATATCCTTTTTAAATTTCAAGCACAGTTAGAGACAATATAGTAGTTCTCTACAAACTGTGCTACTTATACCTGTACTATGTAGACAAACAAAAGTCATACAAAATGTTAGCAATAAAGTCCACAGAGAACCAACACATGCACACTTTATCCAGTTCAAAATACTGAAATTTAAATTCTAAAACATTACAAATCATGCACTGAACTAAAAGTGGACAGCTAACACAAACTATCCAGTGATTGTTTCAAATAAGGGACAACATATCTAACCTGAGAGGGTCATTCATATTTGAAAAACCAAAGGTACGAACACAGAAAAAAAATCCTGTTTGTCAGGGGTGTGAGACCGAAGTTAAGAAATTTAGAATTGTTGAATCTGGAAATATATTACAGTAAATTAAAATGTCAATACAAGAAATAACGTATTTTTTTTTTTTTTTACCTAATCGACTGATGTTTTTATTTTTTGGAAATATGAAAGGGGGCGGTACGGTGGAGTTTGCCTGTGTGGAGTTTGCATGTTCTGCCCGTGCCTGCGTGGGTTTTCTCCGGGCACTCCGGTTTCCTCCCACATCCCAAAAACGCGTAGGATAGGTTGATTGAAGACTCTAAATGGCCCGTAGGTGTCAATGTGTGTGCGAAAGCTTGTTTGTTTATGTGTGCCCTTTGATTGGCTGGCAAGCAGTTCAAACATGACATGCTAGGTTAATTGAAGACTCTAAATTGCCCGTAGGTCTGAATGTGAGTTTGTTTCTATGTGCCCTGCGATTGGCTGGCGACCGGTTCAGGGTGTAACCCGCCTCTCGCCCGAAGATAGCTGGGATAGGCTCCAGCACGCACGCGACCCTCGCGAGGAGAAGCGGCTCAGAAAATGGATGGATGGATAAAGGCGGTAGGCGTTCAAAAGCTTTCGCTTCAGTCTACACTGTTTCTGTTTATCCATACTGTCTATTTTTTCATCTCTGTTGTGTTGTGTTGAGAAAAAAAGATGAACAGAAACAATGTACTCAATACCCAGCAGCTAAAGTGATGACCTATCGCCCCATACATGCCTCAGTTGATGGGAGCGGTGATACAGGGAAAGTGGAGAGCTGGAGAGCGCCAGCTGTGTTTATCTTACTTCGATCCGTGGGTGGGCCCGCCCGTGTGTTTGTCAGGAACCATGATAACCGGCACGCATCGCTATATGATTCATGTTGCGTGTAGTTTTGCCTCTGCATGTTACTTGGCCCCAATTGTTCTTGCGCTTCATCCACATAGAAAATAAGGGTTTCACACAATGTGGCATAGCAAATGTGCACAGCGCGCCTCAGCAGTAAGAGGACGAACGAGCATGCCTCCCAACAACTAACATTTTGTCTAGGACTTGAACCATGACCCTCTGATGCTCTTACAGATGAGCTACTACACTCAGTCTTTAACTACAATGACAAGTCACACCTCCCGCTTCCTAACATTCTTTGTTTATGTTAACCGTTGTTCCGAGTCAATTACGGGTAGTGTTTATCACCCGTTTCTGTAATGTTTTTATTACCCCTGTGTGTAGAAGAACTGAAATTGTAATGCTAAAATCTAAATATCGTTCTTCTCCCTGAATTTTAAGGTTTACTCTTTTAAAAGATTGAAAAAATAGTAAAACGCATTAAGATTAACAAGTCAAATTATAGCTATTTCCTTTCCTGAACAGATGAAACTAATAATTGAAAAATAATTTAGAATGCGTTCTAAATTATGATTAAGTTCAAAATGGTAATGGTACCATAGCAATAGCTGATGTTGGTGTATCTGTGCTGTACTGTGAGATGATATTAATGATGCTATTAATATTTGTTTGATCAGAGATGCTGGTCCGCAAGCTCACGCGTTGTCCCTGTTTTTGCATGTTTCCGCAGGTAGCCAATCAGACGCTCCACACAGATCAGCCTGACCTCCCTTTGTGTTTCCAACTCACTGTCCTGTCATGGCTGCCGTGCATTTACCTATGGACTGTCTCCCCTATCTACCTCTTCTACCTAAAGAAGAACAACAGAGGATACATCATGATGTCAATCATGAACCGATTCAAAACGGTGAGAGAGCCCAACTGGATTTCATCATTTCCAACTCATCGGTCCTACCAACGGGGCATGGCATCTCAAAGGTTGCGCCGGAAGATTCGAACATACAATTTTCCCTTTCGGAAAATAAGATCTAAGCCTTCTGTGGCCTCATTTGTGTGAACATGATCTCTTCGTGCTCCTCAAGCAGCCATCGACTGTCCTTAAAGGGTCGGCTGCAAGGGACCCTGTCAACCATCATTTTGACAGTACTCTTGTGCGTCAATGCGATGTAAGCCTTCTGAAATAATCAATGCACTAGTCGCAGCACTAACAACAAAACAGCACATATCGTTTGCTGTTTATTAATCCTGCCACTAGTCATTTAGAACTACTGTATAAATGCTCGCCCGCGACCCCAGTGAGGACAAGCGGTACGAAAAATGGATGGATGTATAAAGGCTTTCCACTTTAGATTGCCACTATAATGGCAATCCACAATGCAGTATAAATCCATACACTCCATAATGTTCAAATGTGTTCCACATCCAGTTGAAAAAAAAATCTCACACTTTCTCCGTGTTGTATTCATTTCTGTAATTCTGTCCCATTTCCCCTCTTCCACTGGCTCCCCTTCTCAGGTATTTGGCTTGCTGTTATGGTTTGTTTGCTGGACAGATCTCTTCTACACATTCCATGAAACGCAGCAGGAAATCAGTCAACCGCCGATTTTCTTCATCACCCCGCTCATGCTTGGCATGACGATGGTAAGAAAGGGCCACAGTCCACTCATGGAAACACGTGTGTGTGTGTGTGTGTGTGTGTGTGTGATTGAAATAGAAGGTTTACAGACCAACAGTGCTCACAAAACTCATTTCCTAACTATATTTTTTATTATACACAGTTCTAAAGGACCACTGCTATGTGGACTCAGTTGCTATGGAATCAAAGCCAACTACAAAAGTCAGGCTATACAAATAAAAGACAGATAAAGAGGATTCAGTGAAGAGAGCATATCAGATGTGACAGTGTATCGTACGAAGTTACGTGTGCATAAAGCATGTTGGGTTAAGTTCAATGCAGTCGCAATACTAATGAATGTCATAAAGGGGATGTACAATAGGAGCCAAAATGACTTTATAGACTAAGGTCTAAATGCTTTGTCTGATGTTACTCAACACTTGAAGTTTACCGATTCCCGATTGCCTGGGGCAGCTCAAAAATATTCAGGGTCAGGACGACTGATCCGTCCGTCCAAAGGAAAGAATGAATGGGGCCATGTATGGTGAGAGTTTGAGCGAAAACCTCCTTCCGTCACCAAGGGCATTGATTGTTAATTGTAAAGGCTATAAAGCCATCTCCAAGCAGCTTTGATGTTCCGGCGACGACAGCGGCGCATATTATTTTGAAATTTAAGATCCGCAGGACCTGTTCAATATATTTCTTTCTTTCCCGCTATAATCGGCCAAATACATCAAGCGGATGTTTCTCCTTATCGTTTATTGAGACGGTCTTAACAGAAGAGCGGCAAAATGTTTCAGGAAGTCAACCTTGTAACGTGTACAAGCACCAATACATATTTGACTGCAAGGAGTTATTTGCTTAAAACGTATGCAATAATTAGATTCGATGAGTATGCTCTATAAATACAGCTAACAATTAGTTATTTCATAAAGTATATGCAGTTAATCCACAAATTACAAATGTTGAGTTAAGCATCCTGGCTGGAAATGAGTAACTTTGAGTATAATCTAAATCATTCTAATCAACTATGAATGTAAAACGTAGGGTCGGCATGTGTTGAAAAAGAGTGTGAATCATTTCGGACCTTCAAGTTTTTGTCAAAATAGAAAACTAAGGAATAGATTTTTTTTTTTCCATCGAACCACGACATCATTCATACAGATACACCATATAAAAATGGTCTTGTCTGGAAGTGCAAAGATTTGCTTCTTGTACACAAATGTTGTCCTTGCATGATTGTCTGTAATTGATTGCTAAGTGCCTTCCTTTCATGTAAAACATTTTATCATTTTGCGTGCTGAGTCCCAGTGACCTGAATTCAACCCTGCATGGAAAGCCATGACCTGCATAACTGAGCTTCTTCAAGCCCACCATTACTGTGTTGTTTTGTTGACTGTAAGCTTTCGCTATTTCCTTTCACAAGTGTGCCAGTGTGTTTAACCAATGCAATTTTAATCAGAGATTTTGAATAAAGACACACGGTCTAAAAAAAAAAACAAAACAAAAAAAACAATCACCGAGACGACCTTGTCTGTGGTTGTCATAGTTTGGCGCACACGCAGCACGGCGCGTTTAATACGACGGGCGCAGTCAGCATTCAGGCCCCGGTTTACCTCACATGGCCTCAAATGTTCTGTCTCGGCTAATCCCAGGCGGTCTCTTCCCCTCCCCCACCTCCGATTCCTTTTTGCTCCTACATAACAGTATATTCTCCTCAGCTGCTGGCCACATTTTTCATCCAGTGTGAGAGGTTACGTGGGGTCCAGTCCTCAGGGGTTCTCTTCATCTTCTGGTTCCTGTCTGTGCTGTGTGCCGTCGTGCCTTTCCGCTCCAAGATCCTACAGGCATCCAGCGAGGTGAGAACATGTCTTCGACCTCAAGGAATTTTTCACTCGTCAGTCATTGCTCTCATCTCAGCCCTTCACCACCCAACTACGAGTTTGTCCCCAAAGTCCAAATTTGATTCTCACTGTCATTTGCTCTTGCTACGCTACACTTCTGGATCACAACATACTCATAAACAACGTCATCCCTTGAGGAGGTACTAATAAAACGGTTTAATGTGGCAGGCACACAGACATTAAGAAGTCTTCAACTGAGACTGTGACTTTATTTTACGAAGTATCTGGGTAAAAAAAAGAAAACAAAATAAAAACGATGAGGAGACAAGAGAAGTTATAATCTTAACAGAATAAAGTCACTGTCTGTCAAAATTCCCACAGGAACCTAAATCGTCAGTTAATCTCATTAAATAATTGTTGAAAAGTCCACCAAGGGCAGCTATTAAAGCTAATAAGATATCCATGAATAAGAAACAAAAACTACACACGTGTCACATGCTGTCCAGTAGGCTGACGTTGGTTGGTTCTGTACCCCTTAAAACTGCTTCGTAATATCGACAATAACATCTTTCGCACAGGCCATGTAAGCGAGGCGTTTTTTTCAAGGCCCACTGACCTATGTGTAATATATCGTTGCAGGTTGGAGAGTTAAAGTGGATTATCCAGATTCTGACATAGCATCGGTAGAATAACGAAAAAACTCAACTGTTTTTCCGCCTCGGCCGCCGGGAGCTTAGTGGATGTTTTGCAAGGGTCAGCCCAGGCCACAGCTAAGCAAAGAGTGAAGAGGGAATACTAGGCCTGTTGTTTCTCGGGTACTTATCTCCGCTCTCGTGCGGTACAGCACACCAACAGAGCTGTCATTTTCTGCAAATAATTCCTCAGGCAGGCGAGCATTCACGTGTGTACTTATTTACATTGTCACATAATGTGTACTCCTGTCGGAAGCGCAGTCGTCTAGTACGGTGCGATGGTTACCGCGCTTTCCTCACAGTCGGAAGAGCCAGGTTCAAATCTCCATTTGAACATTTCTATGTGTGTACCTTTCCTGGTCTCCCCATGTTTCCTCCTATACTTGGAAAAACATACAGTAGCTGTTAGATGAATAGGAGACTCTAAATTGACCATGGGTCTGAATGGTCATTTGCGTTGTATAGAGCAACTACTGCAAAGCATACAGTAATACTGTAAATGTTTAAGTGCGTTGCAAGAGTATATTATACTGCACCTGCCCTGTCACACGACAGCAAAGATACTGTATTGATTAAAAAAAAAAAAAAAAAAATCGCATGAGTAAATATCTGAAGAAATAAACTAACATTTAACAAATTGTGCTTTCCTTCCCCATAAAGAAAGTTATATGATAATCATTTTAACATGTACACGTATACAGGGGGCAGAGTTGGGAAAGTAAATTTTCTACGCAAACTAGTTCAAAGTTCAGTTCATCGTTCCAAAAATGAACTAGTTCATCGTTTCTTTATTTTCTTTCTTCTCAATATGTTCCCCTTAAAATACTGGCATTTAATTTTACCCATTCAGTCCACACTCGTAGCCAGCCGCAGCTTTCATCCTACAAGCTCAAAAACATGAGGAAAAAATGTATTACTTGAATGGTCTTTTTTTAAATGAGGAATAAAAACAAAAACAGGACTTTTGTCCTTAATGTGCAAACAAAAACGCGTAAAACAGTATGACAGGAACGATTGTGAAAGGACATTGATAACTTTGCATTCCTTGCAGCTCTGGCTGACTATCCATCCATCCATCCATCCATCCATTTTCTTGCCCGCCTATCCTGACAAGGGTCGCGGGTGTGCCGGAGCCTATCCCAGCTATCTTTGGGCGAGAGGCGGGGTACACCCTCAACCGGTCGCCAGCCAATCGCAGGGCACATAGAAACAAACAACCATTCGTACTCACATTCACACCTACGGGCAATTTAGAGTCTTCAGCCAACCTACCACGCATGTTTTGCGGATGTGGGAGGAAACCCACGCAGGCACGGGGAGAACATGCAAACTCCACACAGGCGAGGCCGGATTTGAACCCCGGTCCTCAGAACTGTGAGGCAGATCTGCTAACCAGTCGTCCATCGTCTGTCTGACTATATTAACAAAATATGTTATTTTGTCTATTGTTGGATTACAAAACAAATTCCATATCATGACAGTGAGCGTATTTTTAAGTAAAGCATTCTGACAAATAATTATTTTCAAATCAATTTTTACAATAACGTACTTTATTAGAAAGTAACCACCGAAGAACACATTCACTCTTATTTATGCAGTGTCCCTGAACGCACCTCGCGTTCTCCCGCAGCTGCGACGTGCCTGCCGAGAATGGCGACCACGGCCGTACTGAAACGGTTGCCAAATTCCGCGTTCATCCGCCGACATATGAAGGCTTGCATATAGCGTGTTCAAACCGCTTTGTCCTGGAAGTCCCTATCCAAACCTGCCACTCTTCAATAAAAATGAACTTTCATTCGAAAAGCGTTCCTTGACGGCAAAAAGAGCGCGTTCTCAATTGCGATCATCAGGCAGAAATGAAGTAAGTTCAGTTCACCTTCACACAAAATTGGAAGTCGTTCACGAACCTCATTCATTTGTTCGTTGAAGTCATCATTCAAGTTCCACTCTATTGTTTTCTTGGTTCATGAGCGGTGCTTGACAGAATGTCATTATTGTTTTAGTGACCTGAACTCAAGTCCTTTTTATGGAGGCATTTCCTGCTCTGATTATAACCATCCTTACGTATTTGTCTTTGTGCTTCTGTTTTTTGTTTTGTTTTTTTGCTCCACATCTCAGGTTGAAGTTACTGACAAGCTGCGCTTCACCACGTTCTACTTCTACTTCGGCTTGGTGGTCTTGGAGCTGATCCTTTGCTGCTTCAATGAGAAACCTCCGCTCTTTTCCAATGTTGTCGCCGACCCCGTGAGTCATCCCTTGCAGCCTGCCCAGAAGTTATCTACGCTCTGCATGTTAGAGCATGCATCGTATATTGAAGGCCCAGAATGCTTTGAAGATTGTCTTTGCCTGGTAAGTTGGGTCTCACATACAGAACTCGGTTGTTACTGACTGATCAGACCATAAGCATACAGGCAAAATATCCAAAGAGTGGCTTCAGGACTAGTCTGTGAATGTCAGTGCGTGTCCGCGCCAGAGCGCCGACTTTCATCTGATTGAACATCTCTGGAAAGATCTGAACATGGCTGTGCGCCAACACGCCCTGTCCGCCTTGAGAGAGGTTGAGAGGTGCTGCTCAGAGGAATTTGGGAAACCGTCCAAAGATAAGTTTGCCATGCTTATGGCATCGTATTCAGAAAGACTTTTGGAGGTGAATCAACAGACTATTGGCCAAACAATGCTAATACTTACACACTATTCCTGCTTTGGGTTAGAGCCAGGCAGGATACAATCTGACGAGTTGCAACTGTAGCTTCAGTGAGTGTCCTCAACAAAAGTGTTCTGAGATACTGGACAAAAATCCCAGAAAATGTGAAGATCAGTTAAAATCATGCCAGGTGGAGACCTGAAGCTTCTACGGACGCATCGTACGTGACTGCTGTCGAGTTTATATGTAGTCTTGCCTTTTTATGCTAATTTCAGCTTAGTCAGCATTGATTTAAATATTCAAAGCATAGGAGTCTTCTACTTCAGACTGAGACTTATAGGCGCCTTGTAAAAATAAACACTTGTGGTTATTCCACTCTTGTTTTGATTTAAATTGTTGCTCTGCCCAGAACGTCTGCCCTGAATCCACAGCTGGTTTTCTATCAAAGATGACGTTTTGGTGGTTCACAAGGTTGGTACCCATTGCTTAGTACGGAATGTCCACAAATATGCATGTTGGTGGGATTTTATTTATTTGAGTAGCATGAAAAGAAGCAGTACATTTTAGCCATATTACTTTTGTTAACCAATGAAAATAATTGTTCATTGTAATTTATTTGTTAACGTATCCTCACTTTATTTGAATGTTCTTTCTTTTTCTTTCTTTCATTTTTTCATAATTAATCAGAAGGTTGGTTGGAATCAGTTTTTTATTATTATTATTATTTTTTTTTTTTTTTTTTTAAGCACAGCAGCAGCTTTCTGCTTTCCATAAGTCAGTCTCCATTTGTTCTGGACATTATATCAATCCAATTTCCAATGAAATCTGAGCCTGGAGTAGAGAAATGGTGATTAGTGAGTTCCAGGAAACTCAATTAAGCTTTAGGGGAAGTCAGTCCAAACAAGATTATTATTGTTAAATGTGCTAATATAGGATTCTATATATTTTTTTGTTCACAGTATGGCCATTAAAGGATACAAAATGCCCCTCGAGGCCAAGGACCTCTGGTCTCTGAACCAGCGTGATAGCTCCAAGGCAATGGTACCAAAACTCCTCAAAGAGTGGGAGAAGGAGCAAGCCAAAGCTAAGCGGTACTTTCCTAATTCGCCAAATATTTGGAGGGCCTTGTGTATGTGATTTTTGTATTTATTTTTACATCATATGCAAAGACAGCAGATGACTGACGAAAAGGTGGTTATAACAGGAAACGTCCGAACTGACATAACGGGGTAATCGTAAATCATCTAGCTGGTCATTAATTCCATTGGCTGCGATTGGCCGGCAACCAGTTGAGGGTGTACCCCGCCTCCCGCCCCATCATAGCTGGGATAGGCTCCAGCACTCCCGCGAAAATGCACAAAATGCATGATGATGGAAAATTCCATTGGGACACCTGAAAGTTACATCTGTATTGTCGCTATGTAATGAGTGTGTCCCTAGACGAATGCGCACAATACTGACTGTAATTTAGCTCGCACAATGTGATGTATTAAACCTGTGACAAATTGCGATGACTGATTTTGAAGCTTTCGAAACCGCGTCTGAAAGGCGGGTGTATAACGACGATGGCCGCGGCGTTGTGTTGGGGGAACATTGATAAATGGGGAATTAGATAAAAGTATGACACGGGCATGTTTTATATTGTGGAAAAAAATGCATTTGTCTCCTTTATCCATCCATCCATTTTCTGAGCCGCTTCTCCTCACTAGGGTCGCGGGCGTGCTGGAGCCTATCCCAGCTGTCATCGGGCAGGAGGCGGGGTACACCCTGAACTGGTTGCCAGCCAATCGCAGGGCACATAGAAACAAACAACCATTCGCACTCACAGTCATGCCTACGGGCAATTTAGAGTCTCCAATTCATGCATGTTTTTGGGATGTGGGAGGAAACCGGAGTACCCGGAGAAAACCCACGCAGGCACGGGGAGAACATGCAAACTCCACACAGGCGGGGCCGGGGATTGAACCCGGGTCCTCAGAACTGTGAGGCTGACGCTCTAACCAGTCGGCCACCGTGCCGCTTGTCTCCTTTAAATAATGATAAAAAAAACTCCTTTTTTCCTTTGGGATTACAGATAAAAAAAAATAAAAAAAATAAAAATATTTTTTAGTATTCAATTTTTTTTTTAATCAAGACCAGCATACAAATGAAATGACATTCACATTACAAAGAGGAACCCTGTAAATTCAATTTTAATAAAATACTTGCAAGATGCATGTACAGTACTGTATTTCTGAAATGGGTATTTTCAAATCTGTAACATGACGGAGAATCTTGAAAGTGATTGAAAAGTACTTAAGAGTATAGGGTATGAGCCCCGTGCATATTATGTAACCGCAGAAAGTATTGCAAGCGTAAGTATCGGCAAACACAAAAGACAACAATTGTGGTGAACTCTGGGCTCCATCCGGTTGCTTGCGTTCTTTCGCTGTGAGTTTCACTGCAAATTGTAAAATGATACATGAAAGCCCACTTGAGTTCCGGTCAACAAACCTGTTGAGTGGGTGGCCGGATGTTATAGTACTTGTCCTGCAGATGTCATAGAGCTCTTTCAGGGATAGTGACTCCAGTATTCCTCGGTTCACATGGCAGCACCGTTATCCCGGAACAGTGCGCCGTGGGATTTTCGCCATTTTTTTTCTCTCCCTATTCCAGTCTTACTAAATTATGTGATGGCCTATCATGTTATCTGCGACAGGCTGTGGGCGGCAAGGGCTGCCGAGTCCCAGAGGCTCAAAGGGGCTCTACGGTTCGGCACGTGGTCTACACGCATGCAAATGCGTTCCCTTTTTCTGGTCAAGGTCTGACACGTTTTTCATGTTCTGTCCACTTGGACGCGTTGCAGCACGGTTGTAACCTGTTTGCGTGCTGGAGCCCATCCCAGCTAACTTCGGGCGAGAGGCGGGGTACACACCCTGAACCGGTCGCCGGCCAATCGCAGGGCACATAGAAACAAACAACCAGTCTCACACACACATTCGCACCTACGGGCAATTTAGATTCTTCAATCAACCTAGCACGCATGTTTTTGGGATGTGGCAGGAAACCGGAGTACCCGGAAAAAAAGCCACGCAGGCACGGGGAGAACATGTAAACTCCACGCAGCCGGGGCCGGGATTTGAACCCCGGTCCTCAGAACTGTGAGGCGGATTATATTATTACTATTTGAATGATTATTACCCTTTGAAGTTTGAATTCTAATATGCAGTAAATCGTTTGTAGTTGTCAGTGTTTGTTCATTTTCAAATACTGTCATACAATTAGGGAAATAAAACCCTTCGACTTTCCCCTGCAGCTGTCCAATGAATGATGTCCTCTTTCTAGTAAACAGAATCCATCCAGTCAAGTTTTTTACTCCAAGCCTCCACCATCCACCACCAACCACATAGGAGGTGCAAGTGGAGCTAGCCCAGAAGAAGATGAAGTGCTGCTGTCCGATCAGAAAGCCGTACCTCGCCAGCCGTCGTTTTTACGTGCGCTCATCAAAGCCTTTGGACCCTACTTCCTGATTGGTTCAGCTTACAAGCTTCTGCAGGATGTCATCACATTTGTTAACCCTCAGCTTCTCAGGTGAATATTTACCTTGACCTTTTTTTAGGTATGGTACAGTCAACCCTCGTGTAATTTGAAAATTCATCTCTTGACTGATTTTTTTCCTTTGGAAAATAGATTCCATTATTTGCTGAAAAACTCACCGACCAATTTTTGGTCTTCACGGCAGAGCTCGGGCCCCACCCCCCCGTGAATAGCCCCAGACTCAAAAGGAAGAGCTGATCCGCCAGTACATCTTGTATTAGGAAACATGCCAACAATGATCTGCTTAATTTACGGATGTTAAATGTATGAAGCGACGGGGTGATGTTAGGGATTATGACCTAACTTCAAATTCAGAAATGGCCAATAAAAACAGAAAAATACGGTACTTCATATTTTCCTGGAGGATGCATTCAGGGCTAGCCTTTGAAGTTGGTCATAATGAAAAGGGAAGTGAAACAGCGATTTTTAGTCAGAATGAGAGTTTTTAAAGAGGCGGATGCTATTCATGTGGCACAGCTTGACGCTGGCATCAGGTGCAGGTGCAGGTGCAGGTGGAGATGGGCCTGGCTCAAGTTGGAGGCCAAAACAAAAAAGCAAATGAAAGAAATGAGGCGCTTTTCATTTGAATCTTAAATTTGGACAGCAACATGTACTCGAGCGGTGTAAATAAATGTTTTTCTGCATGAAGAAAATGTGTTTATTTTGCCTTTATTTTACTCTTCAGAGTCTTCCAGATTGCTCAATTGATGTTCAAATCAAAAAATTACAAATTCTCTGCGGGATCCCCCCCCCAGACCCCCTACAATGTTTGTTTTTTTTGGGGTCACCTTTTTCATGCCTTTGGTGTCCGCATGTCTGAGTTTTAATCGAGGTTTAAACACACACCACTTCAAGTGGAGAAAGAAAACCCGTTTGATAGCTGTCTGTGTGTTTTTGTTGAGTGTCCATATTTGCCTTTCTTCCAGAATGTTGATCTCGTTCACAAAGCAAAAAGATGCCCCTGACTGGTGGGGTTACTCGCTGGCCTTCCTCATGTTCTTCACAGCTTTTTTGCAAACTCTCATCCTCCACCAGCACTTTCAGTATTGCTTCGTCACTGGCATGCACGTACGCACCGCTCTCATCGGTGCTATCTACAGGAAGGCACGTACACGCACAGCTCTCCGTCATTCGTGTTTCCAAAGTCTTGCTGTATACTGTATATGTGGTGTCATTTTGTGACCATGTGTTGGTTGTCTTTGTCCCTCGTCTGCAGTCGTTGGCAATAACTAACGCCGCCAAACGCTCATCTACGCTGGGGGAGGTGGTTAACCTGATGTCTGTGGATGCCCAGAGGTTCATGGACCTCACCACCTTCCTCAACATGCTGTGGTCTGCTCCTCTTCAGATTATGCTTACGCTGTATTTCCTCTGGCAGGTACATTTAAGATATTGTGTAGCAAAAGTGCAAAAACACTTAGTTTGTTCAGTCATCTTTGAGTACAGGTATGGGTCATTGAACTCGCCATCGATAGCTTTCTGCCCAATGTAATGTAAGTAAAGGACATAAATATGAATCTCACTGATTTGCGCTACGTTCATTTGACCTTGTCTCGGGTCCTACATGGCTACATACTGGGCGTCTTCTGCGAAGAGCAAGGTCCGTGATACAATGAGTACACGTCGCGGTGCTCGCCTTACTGTTCCGGATGAAATTTGGGAAGTATGCTGTCAGTTAGTTGTTTATCGGATAAAACCAAAATGGTTATTTTCCTCAAACATGAAACTCTAAATAGCATAATTAGAGAAACGGATAACTTTGCATATACTGTGCGTATCTTACTTTGCATCAGTGCTTAGACCTGGCGCGCATGTGCAATTATGTGGGACTATGTTACAGAATCTGGGCCCCTCGGTTCTGGCCGGAGTTGCTGTCATGATCCTGCTCATCCCATTTAATGCCGTTATTGCCATGAAAAGCCGCGCCTACCAGGTATTGACGGACACTTCATTTAGACCTTGTTGCAATGAAATTCTTTTCTTAAGATGTTATCAAAGTGACCTCACGGTCATTTTAATAAGATAAGAATAACATTTGGTGAATTACAACTGCCCCACGGTTCTCAGGGACCCTGGTTCAAATCCGGCCTCATCTGTGTGGAGTTTGCATGTTCTCCCCGTGCCTGCGTGCGTTTTCTCCGGGCACTCCGGTTTCCTCTCACATCCCCAAAACATGCATGCTAGGTTCATTGAAGACACTAAATTGCCCGTAGGTGTGAATGTGGGTGCGAATGGTTGTTTGTTTGTATGTGCCCTGCGATTGGCTGGCGACCGGTTGAGCGTGTAACCCGCCTCCTGCCCGATGGCAGCTGGGATAGGCTCCGGCACGCCGGCGACCCGAGCGTGAGGAAAACGAACGAATGAATGAATTCTAACTACCTTTATCTCATGAAACATCCTCAATGCGAATGAAGATGATGATCAATGTGCTCGCAGTTGTTTCTCCCAGTATTTTTCTCACGCTTATTTTGCATCCATTATTTTTGTCCCCCAGGTGGAGCAGATGCAGCACAAGGACAGTCGCATTAAACTCATGAATGAGATCCTTAACGGCATCAAAGTACTGAAGCTGTACGCTTGGGAGAACTCGTTCAAGGAAAAGGTGCTGGCCATCCGGCAGAAAGAGCTCGACGTGCTTAAGAAGGCGTCCTACCTGGGAGCGTTATCAACCATGGCTTGGACCAGTGCCCCATTTATGGTATTGAAGATGCCTGGAAGCTGTTCTTTGACGGAGGCTTTGTGAAGCTGTCACATCAGTCAGATGATTAATCTCGAATTACTGTACGATTACTTTGTCGACTCGTATTATTTTCTTTGGCCGGTTTAATGTAAAATCACGTCCGCCAAACTTGAACATTTTTTATGAACACAAAGCACTCATCGCAACATGACCCGATAGTTTGACGCCGGAAATGTCCCAATCCTTTAAAAACTAGAGCCGCACTCATGGCTTGAAGTTTGGTATTCGATCATACGACACAGTACGTTATGATAATAATCAGCCACCATCTTCGGGTACAGTATATTGCTCAGTCGTAACCTCACTTAAGCATTCACTTGGTAAAATCCTGAAGGAAGCGTTAAAGTTGAATCGGTTTGAAAGTAGTTCAAACAGAAATAATCACCCATCCGTCCATTTTCTGTATCACTTTATTCCCCAAATGATCAGTTAGAACTCTTTATTAGTATGGTTAGTAATGTCTGACAACGGAGCATCAAAAGCCACGTTCAGTTCATTTGTCTAAACAAATAAGGATGCAGTCGAAACAGCCGCCAGCTTTTTACAGCCTCACACAGTTTTCAATAAGATAATATTTACACAGGCCACCACAAAAGGGCCTCACAGTTGTGAGGGCCCGAGTTCAAATTTGGGCTCAGGCCTTCCTGTGTGAAGTTTGCATGGTATTCCGGCTTCCGCCCACATTCCAGAAAACATGCACGTTAGGTTAAGTTGCTCAAATGGTTTGAACCTGTCTGTATATCCTATATGAATAATTTCCATCACCGTCTGCTGAAGATCAGGCTATTTTAACTAGCCCGTTTGTTGATGTGTCCGCAGGTCGCACTGACAACATTTGCCGTGTATGTGATGGTGGATGAGAAGAACATCCTGGACGCGGAGACGGCCTTTGTGTCACTCTCACTATTTAACATTCTCCGTTTCCCTCTGAACATGCTTCCCCAAGTCATAAGCAGCCTCGTGCAGGTAGGCGCTTAGCGTCTCTTATCCCCCGTGTAAATAGAGCCTTCGTCTGCCAAGGACAAAGTGTTTCCAAATGTTTGCAAAAACAGGTAGTTTTTGCATAATTATGTTAACGCACACCTAAAACTTGATAACCGGTTTCAAACAGCAGTGTTTGTTCTGCATTACAGACGAGCGTCTCATTGAAGCGAATCCAAAGTTTCTTGAGTCATGATGAGCTGGATCCAAATTCAGTGGACAGAAAGAACACACCGTCAGGCAAGAACGAACACAGTACAATGTACACGTCATCGTGTCATACCCGCACATTTCGCTTGAAAAGATCACTGAGATGCCTGAGAATACATGCGTTGTTGTTGATTGCGGCTCATGAATCCATTGTGTAAGAATGCAGCTTCTCCTCCTTAGTCGCTAGGTCCTGTTTGTAGCTTTCACCCGATGATTTGGGGTGTGACGAGGTTGTGGATGTTTAAGAAGTGCTGAGTCATTCACCAACTTGCCACCTCTCAAAATGTGTGTCTATATTTTTGGATGAATAGATTTTTCAGTCACAGTTGTCAATGGGAAATTCACCTGGGCTCAAGAAGAGAGCCCTGTTCTGCACAAGTAGGTCTTGTCGAGCCACATGCACCTCGGCTTCTTTTTGTGGTTTTATTACCGAGGCGAGAGTGTCTGACTATTGATTGTGTTCTTTTAGCATTAACGTGTTGGTGCCCCAGGGCTCCCTGCTGGCAGTGGTGGGCCATGTTGGCTGTGGGAAATCCTCCCTCATTTCTGCCCTGCTGGGTGAAACGGAGAAACTTGAAGGAGATGTTTCAGTCCGGGTATGACTTCACTCAGTACCTTGTTTGAGCAAGCAAAGAGTCGTCGGTCTTGTTTTTCCACTCTCATTAATGCTAACAGCTTTTTCATTCCATTCATCTACCGTTCCGCTTCTCCGCTTCTCCTTCATCCCCTGAACCGGTCGCCAGCCAATCTCACGGCACATACAAACAAACAAGCATTCGCACTCACATTCACACCAATGGGCAATTTAGAGTCTTCAGTTAACCTAGCACGCATGTTTTTGGGATGTGGGAGGAAACCGGAGCGCCCGGAGAAAACCCACACAGACACGGCGGGGTTGGGATTTGAACCCCCGGTCCTCAGAACTGTGCGGCAAATGTGCTAACCAGTCACCCACCGTGCCGCCTGCTAACAACTTCTCAGACATGTTTGCAACGGAAATGAACTAGTGAAAACCTTCTTCCTTTGTAAACTTTTACAACTGAAATGTCCTTTTTTGTCAATCGTTTTTGAAATGATATCTTAGCCTTTCTGTTTCGGCCACAGCGAACCATCCGTCTTCCATCTCTCCCTGTCATTTGCATGCGCAGCTGTCTGCTAGTCTTCTCTCACCACCATAAATCTCCCCTTTGGTCGTCCTTTTTGCCTCGGCTCTATTTCCATCACCCTTCTACCGTTGTATACAATGTCCCTCTTCTGTATATGTCCAAACTATCGGAATGTGGCCTCTTTCGGTTTGTCTGCGCTGTCCCGCCGATGAGCTCATTCCTCGTTACTGCTATGAGAATCGCATGTCTTTAATTGATATATCGTGGTCTAATTAAAGCTGGCAGTTTAACAGGGGTGTGTTCCTTTTCTCTATCCACTGTAGGATTACAGAAAATTCATATAATTCCAATTTCATAGACTGCCGTCAATTGAAAAAAGTACCTCGCAGTTTGTAACAGGAAGGAGGACTTTTTCTTTTGTCAGGGCTCAGTGGCATACGTTCCCCAGCAGGCCTGGATACAGAATGCCACACTGCGTGATAACATCCTGTTTGGGAAACTGTACAATGAACAGAAGTACCGCTGTGTTCTGGAGGCCTGCGCCTTAACCCCTGACCTCGAGGTTTTGCCAGGAGGAGACATGACGGAAATAGGAGAAAAGGTACTTCCTATTAGCCTTTTGTTCACTCGTTTCAACTCAGAAAAGTTTGGTAGTAACGCCAAACATGCAGGGGTATCAATATGGCCTTCGTTCTACTTGTCTTTCTCAGACCTCTTTAATGCTCTTGCCTGTTGATACCTCAGGGCATTAACCTCTCTGGAGGCCAGAGACAGAGGGTCAGCCTGGCCCGAGCGCTATACAGTGATGCAGATGTCTACCTGCTGGATGACCCGCTGTCTGCCGTTGACGCCCATGTGTCCAAACACATATTTGACAACCTCATAGGTCCAGAAGGGGCTCTGAAGGGCAAGGTTAGTTCATATGAAACATATTTAGCATTCGTTCATTCGTGTGGATATCATCTGTTCAATCCATGGTGGAGCTCTCCCCTCTTTGATGGCATTTCTGCACATCATGATGGCGTCAATTGGATTTCCTATGATTGCAATTCTTATTTGGACTTGCTATTTGACCCCAGACGCGTATTCTGGTGACACATGGCATCAGCTACCTGCCCCAGGTGGACAATATAGTGGTGATGGCGGATGGAAGAGTGTCCGAAATGGGCTCATATCAGGAGCTGCTCAAGCAGAATGGAGCATTCGCGGAGTTTCTCAGGAACTACGCTTTGGAGGACATCGTTGAGGAGGATGAAGCCACAGGTAGAATTGAGTGTTTCATTTCATATCATATCAAATTTGTAAACCGTGAGTTAATACTGGTTCCAATGGTAATTTGCTTCACGTTTTTACAGAGGAAATCATCGATGACGAGGACTTGTACCCTGAAGATACCCTTAGCAACCACACTGACATGGTTGACAGTGAACCGGTGATCAATGAAGCAAAGAGAAAATTCATACGGTATGTTAACACATTTACACCCATATTTCTTCAAAGAGTGACCTCCAATTTATTAGAAATTGTGATGATATGTGACTGGTTGGACCCCAAAGCAGTCAGGGCGTTGAAGAAGTAACTTTCAAATGCAGTGCAAAATAAGAACAACGGATAACATGAAGCACTACTAATGAGAAGGGGAAATAATCATCTTCAACCAAAATAAGACTAATAAAGAAAGTGCTACTGGCCAGTAGGAAAAATAGTAATATACAAAGTACAAAAGACAAGACTTAAACAATATGAAATGCCACTGGCGAGTAGGAAAAGCTATATAAAGTACAAAAGAAAAGACGAATAAACATAAAGCGCTACTACCGAGCAGGGGAAAATGGCTACCAACAAAGTTGAAACAAAAAGCGAGGAAGGACTACAGCAAGGAGGAATAGCAGAAAAATGCCAGAACATAGGAGGAAATAACAAGAAAAAAAAAAACATCCAACTTGGTCCAGTAGACAAAAAATTTACTCTTTTAGTCCTACAATGGGCAAATTTGCTCAATGTAGCCCAGCAAATGGTCAACTGACAAAAAACAAAACTCAGGCTAGATCATGAGCGGATACATCATCTATCTAATATGAATACATGCCTCGACACTTTTTATCCATTATGAAAAAAAGAAACGTTACTATCATTCCCTCAACTCTGTACTATGAACATTTTACACATTGATCGCCTCGCACCTTATGATGGTACTAAAACTATGACTTTATTATTTTTTCAATTCTTTTTAAATAAGAAAAAGGACATGCATAGATGCTCTTGCATACAGTAAGCAAAGCAAAGCAAATGTATTTATATAGCGCATTTCATACACAAGGTAACTCAATGTGCTTTACATGATTTAATTTTAAAGCGTTTCAAAACAACAACAAAACAGCTTGTAAACACTTAAAACGAAGAGGAAAAATAAAAGTACAGTTAAAACAGCATACAGTGCAAGAAATATCATTTCAAAGTGTAAATGCTCTTAAAAGCAGGAGGGGAAAAAGAAGACTTTTGAACCTGGGAGCATTTCTTGCCAAGTTCCGAGTTATCGCCCTCAGTCGAATGGCGGCTGTGGAGACGCTTCTCCCGGCTGTTCTTTGCTCATTAATCCACCAACTCGGGCCACCGTGCCTCGTTTCCGCAGAAGCTCAGCTTCGTCTTCTCGACTTGGCGAAGCTCGTTTTCCCTGTTCCTCCACTTGCGAACCGTGGATTCGTTGATCTTGAATTGTCCCGCGGCTGCCCGATTCCCACGTTCCTCCGCGTAACTGACAGCATGCGGTTTAAACTGCGCTTGGTAAGCGTGTCTCTTCGTAGGTGCTGTTTTCGGGGGTCCTTAGCCAAACCGATGCACATACCGGAACTATATACCTACTCCGGGCGTGTCTTTAGCCTCCTCTGTCACGCGCACCCTTCCCCCTTTCCGTCCGCATGCTGTCCTCGGTCACGTCCGCCTTCCTCTATGTAAGCAGCGTGTCGGCAAGAAATGCTCCCAGTCGGTCAAGCGGAGCGCTCGTCCAAGTCACACAACGACATTTACAGATGTTGGAACTCGGTGTACACACAAGACACGCCGCATCCTAAGGCGCCCCGTCCATTTTGGAGAAAATTTCAGACTTTGAAGTGCACCTTATGGTCGTGAAAATACGGTAATATAAAATGAGGAATACAAATAAACACTTAAACGAAGAAATAAAGCCCTCAGCCACTATATAAGGACACAGCTTTTTGACCTAATTTTCTTTAATTGAAGGCAAATCAGCATCATTTCAGCGGACGGTGAGACCCCTAAATCCCGGTCAGTGAGGAGGCACGGCTGCAGTCAGAGGAAACACCCAGAGCCACAAGAAAAGGAGTCCCAAAGGATCGAGAAACTCATCCAGGCAGAGACTGCGGAAACAGGCAGGGTGAGTCTGTTATTAGCCTTTGTGTTAAAGATTTTAGATTGGGCTGGCTGTGGATCAGTAGGTAGAGTGGGTCGTCCAGTATCCGAAGGGTCGCCGGTTCGTATCCAGGCTCCCGCCGTCCGCATGTCGAAGTGTCCTTGGGCAAGACGCTGAACCCTGATTTGCTCCCAATGGGCTTGGCAGCAGCCGCCCATTGGTACACCAATGTGCGTGTCGATACAGCGCTATACAAGTGCAGTCCATTTACCACATACCATTGCTGCAATCACATACCACATTCTATACCAAAATCAGTCATCCAATCACTTATGAGTCACTTGGTTTTTACATTTTAACAATGATCTATCCTTCAGGTCAAACTAAAGGTCTACCTAGAGTACGCCAAGGCAGTGGGACTGCTGCTTTCTGTGCTTATCTGCATTTTATATGGCTGCCAGAGTGCAGCTGCAATCGGAGCAAACATTTGGCTCAGTGAATGGACCAACGATGCATTGCAAAATCAAACTGAGGACAATGTTAATATGAGGGTGGGTGTGTATGCGGCACTAGGAATTACACAAGGTAAGAAACAGTTTTTTATTTTGGTTTTATCATGTTGTTCCAAGCATAGTTTGTAGAAAAGTGACTGTACAAGTGGTCTACATGCATTTCTCCCCCCCCCCCCCCACGAATTGCACAGGGGTGAATCTTAGTCCGGTTCTGCATTGCTCAGTGTGCGCCGGACCTCTCGGGCTTCTGCACACAAAGATTGCTCAATACTGCCATGAAAGTGACTCCACCATCATGTAGCTTTGCTTATTTACGTAGCGCACTGCTGGGGTAATGCTGCCTGAGTGGGCCACTTGTATGTTACGTTTTCAGTGAGGTCCTTTCAGCGATCCCTTCAGGAAACACAGTTTTTGCATTTTGTTACAAAACAGAAAGGTGTGAATTTGCTCTATGAATATATCATCTTTCACGTCTAAAGATGAGGGCTTCACTCCCAATGACCATCCATCCATCCATTTTCTCCACCGCTTATCCTCACTAGGGTCACGGCACTGTTGTTGGCTCGCTAACCTGCACGGCGCGTATGGGCAGGGCACATATGCAAGCTTTGTCAATGCTATGATTGGCTGCGTAGCGTAAGTGAACCCTAACCCTATCATTGGCTGGGCACCTGTCGCTCACTGAGTTACATTGCAAAATGGTACAGAAAACAACATTAATGGTCTAATTAATTTGATTATATCGGGTGTAAGATCAGACATTTAATACGTTTCTATTGAATTGTATTTTTTTGCGCAGCATAGATTTTCTCGTGCGCTGAGTATGTGCTAGCAGTGTGCGATTGCGCAGGCACGCAGCTTAGAGGGAACATTGGTCGCGGGTATGCTGGAGCCTATCCCATCTTAACTGCAGGTAGGAGGCCGGGTACACCCTGAACTGGTTTCCAGCCAATCGCAGGGCACATATTCACACTCACATTCATACTTACGGACAATTTAGAGTCCTCAATTAACCTACCGTGCATGTTTTGGGGATGTCGGAGAAAACCCACACAGGCACAGGGAGAACATGCAAAGTCTAAACAGGCGAGGCCAGATTGATTGTTCGAATAATCATCAACAGGAGAATCGATTCTAGAAAGATTTGAATTGGCCCCAAAACTCAAGCAGGAGGAGTAATAGGTTTATGAGGTTTGTTTTATTGGCTCGCCAGTCTCCATATGTAGGATATCATCTTCTTTTCCTTTCGGCTTTTTCCGTTAGGGCGTCGCCACAGCGTGTCATCCTTTTCCACGTGAGCCTATCTCCTGCATCCTCATCTCTCAACACCAACTGCCATCATGTCTTCTTCCCTCACGACATCCATCAACCTTCTCTTTGGTCTTCCTCTCGCTCTCTTGCCTGGCAACTCCATCCTCATCATCATCCTACCAATATACTCACTATTTCTCCTCTGGACGTGTCCAAACCATCCAAGTCTGCTCTCTCTAACTTTGTCTCCAAAACATCGAACCTCGGCCGTCCCTCTGATGAGCTCATTTCTAATGTTATCCAACCTGGTCACTCCGAGAGCGAACCTCAACATCTTCATTTCCGCCACCTCCAGCTCTGCTTCCCGTCGTCTCTTCAGTGCCACTGTCTCTAATGCGTCCATCCTGGCTGGCCTCACCACTGTTTTATAAACTTTGCCCTTCATCCTAGCAGAGACTCTTCCGTCACATTACGCACCTGACACCTTCCTCCACCCGTTCCAACCTGCTTGGACCCGTTTCTTCACTTCCTGACCGCACTCACCATTGCTCTGGACGATTGACCCCAAGTATTTAAAGTCCTCCACCCTTGCCATCTCTTCTCCCTGGAGCCTCATCAACTCCTCTTAAGTATTCTTCCCATCTGTACAGCACGCTACTGGCACCAGTCAAAACATTTCCATCTCTATCCTTAATCACCCTAACCTGCTGCACATCCTTCCCAACTCTATCCCTCGGTCTGGCCAACCTGTATAGATCCTTTTCTCCTTTAGTGTCCAACCTGGCATACATGTCATCCTATACCTCTTGTTTGGCCTTTGCCAACTCTAACTTTGCCCTACGTTGCATCTCAATATATTCCTTTCGCCTCTCAGTGTCCCACTTCTTCTTAGCTAACCTCTTGTATGATTTCCTGTACTGTGAGGTTCCAGCACTAAGTCTCCTCCTCTCCTTTCCTGCCAGAAGATACACCAAGTACTCTCCTGCCTGCCTCTCTGATCACCTTGGCTGCAGTGGTCCAGTCTTCTGGAAGCTCCTCCCGTCCACGAGAGCCTGTCTCACCTCTTCTCGAAAAGCCGCATAACACTCTTCCTTTCTCAGCTTCCACCTCATGGTTCGCTGCTCTGCCTTTGTCTTCCTAATCTTCCTCCCCACCACCAGAGTCATTTTACACACCACCATCGTATGCTGTCTAGCCACACTCTCTCCTACCACAACCTTACACTCTGTAACCTCCTTCAGATGACATCGTCTGCACAAGATGTAATCCACCAGCGTGCTTCTACCTCCGCTCTTGTAGGTCACCTTATGTTCCTGCTTCTTCTGGAAAAAAGTGTTCACTACAGCCATTTGCATCCTTTTTGCAAAGTCTACCACCATCTGTCCCTCCAAGTTCCTTTCCTGGATGCCGTACTTACCCATCACTTCTTCATCACCCCTGTTACCTTCACCAACATGTCCATTACAATCTGCACCAATCACAACTCTCTCTCTGTCTGGGACGCTCAGAACTACTTCGTCGAGCTCCTTCCAGAATTTCTCTTTCACCTCTAGGTCGCATCCTACCTGTGGGCCATAGCCACTAATCACATGACGCACAACACCCTCAATTTCAAGTTTCAGCCTCATCACTCGATCTGATACTCTTTTCACCTCCAAGACATTCTTAGCCAACTCTTCTTTTAAAATAACCCCGACTCCATTTCTCTTCCCATTGACACCATGGTAAAATAATTTCAACCCTGCCCCTAAACTTCTCGCCTTACTGCCTTTCCACCTGCTCTCCTGGACACACAATATATCAGCCTTTCTCCTAATCATCATGTCAACCAACTCCTGAGATTTTCCTGTCATAGTCCCAACATTCAAAGTCCCCACATTCAATTCTAGGCTCGGTGCTTTCCTTTTCTCTTTCTGCCCGCTTTCCACCTCTTCTTCGTCTTCGACCCACACTAGCTGAATTTCCATCGGCGCCCTGCAGGTTAACGGTGCTGGGGGGTGGACGTTGTTAACCCGGGCTACGACCATCCATATGTAGGTATTACAGTGTAATTATTGGATTTAATAATGATTCGATTCGTATCATGATTCTCGGGTACCGATTCAATTCATCGCCGATATTGGTTCATTTTGAACAATCCGATCTGAAACGATTCCTTTCGTTTGAAATCGATTCAGTAACATTTTATCCCACAATTCAACCGGTGTGACTGGGAAATATAGACACGGACAACCGTTCGCACCCACATTCACTCCGTCACTGAGTAAAAATGTGTGTATATATGTGTGTATATATGTATGTGTGTGTGTGTATATACGTATATATATTTACATGGCTTGAGTGTTGTTTAATGACACAGGTGTCCTTAATATTAATTAATATATAGTATTATTTTTGTTAATTGATCATCATGTGATGTTGTTTGTGTATAGAGTGTTCTGGCTGAATGTGGTACAAAATGTTGTCTAAAGCATTGCATTTTTTTTTTTTCAGTGACTGTTTCTTTTCCATCTTTTGAATTTTAGGCATACGTCTCCTATTTTTCAATTGACAACGCAATTCTTCCTCTCTGAAATCAATCTCAGGTGTCCTGGTCATGATCTCTTCTTTTACGTTAGCCATGGGAAACATCGGGGCAGCAAGGAAGCTGCACCATAACCTGCTCGCCAACAAACTTCACACACACCAGTCTTTTTTTGACACTACTCCGATAGGACGCATCATCAACCGTTTCTCCAAAGACATCTACGTTATAGATGAGACCCTGCCTTCGACTGTGCTCATGTTCCTGGGCACCTTTTTTGTTTCTCTCTCCACCATGATTGTTATCATTTCCAGCACGCCGATCTTTGCCGTTGTCATAGCACCCCTGGCTTTCGTATACATCTTTGTCCAGGTATTCTGTAAAATGGAAAACCACGAACGCGGTGTGCATGTTTGCAGTTGTTGTAACCCGTCAGTATTTGGTCTTTTTTTCCCCCTCCAGCTTTGTCCCTGCTGAGCATTGCTGCTATGATTTGCCTCGCCAATTCGTTCTGCTTTCCTGTCACGCCCACATTCTTCTTCAACGCTCTTATACACACAAACCCAAAAAGACATCATCAATAGAACTATGGCTCCATGTAGTGGTGGAGTTGCATTGAAGCAACTGAATTCACAGCAACTTAAATAGTGACTTCCCGCGGCCGTAGCGGTTTGGAAAATTGATGCATAAATAGTGACTTAACTTTTAGGGTCTTTGAGGGATCATGTAACCGGTGCACAGGGCTTTATGGGGATTCGTTTAAAAAAAGTAACTAAATAGCTTATATCCATTACTTTCTGTTGGAACACTTACTCTGGTACTGCACCATGGTGTGACTCCTAAGGTGTTATTTTGCACAATTTTTTTTATTTTTTTTTAGCTTAGATTTCTTTATGGTGGAAGTGAGAGAAAGCAAAACAATCTCTTCATTTCAGCCTCAATCGGTGTATATTCCAGCCTCAGGCTTGTGGCTGTGTAATGTACTGTAGCTGAATTTAGAGGATTTCCTGTAAAAGACATTTAACACAAGAGTTTGTGTTGTCACACTTGCCCCCCCCCCCCCCCCCCCCTTCTTGCAGGTGTGCTGTTGTTGGCTACCTGCCTGTTGTCCCAGACCTACAGTATGGTACGGGCAGCCAAGCTCATGCACCGCAACCTGCTCCAGCGGGTCCTGCGAGCGCCGCAGGCCTTCTTTGAGAGCAGCCCTGTTGGGCGGTTAATAAACCGCTTCAGCAAAGACATGGATGCCATAGACTCCCAGATCCCACATCAAATTGACATATGGATGCACACTTTCTGGTACACTCTGAATGTGGTGCTCGTGTGCTCTGCCCTCACCCCCATGTTCCTCTTAGTCGTAGCCCCGTTAATGGTGTTCTATTGGTGGGTTCAGGTAAATAGTAAACAAGTCTGTTACATGCATGTCTGAACATGTTGCTGATGAGATGAAAATGTGCTGATACACTGTGTTTGGGTCGTAGTGGCTTTTAGTGCGTTACTAGCCAGATGGTAGCTTGAAACAGTCTAACACTTGGTTCACTTGGTGACACGCGTACAATTTGAGGGATTTTTACATGCTCTGGTGGCAGAAATAATGTGAGTTATTGAATATGTTGATCTTTAGTCATCATCGTAAGTAATTCATATATAGTATTGTTGATCTTGATTTGACGTGTTTGTGTGTAGAGTGTTAAGGCTGAATGTGATGCAAAATGTTGTCTAAAGCATTTTCTTTTTCAGTGACTTTCTTTTCCACCTTTGTATTTTAGGCATGTGTCTCTACCTTTTTTTCAATTGACAACAAAATTCTTCTACAGTATGTGGTATTCGCAGCTGTTATCCCGATCTTAAGTAAGGGTAAGGTGGGTGATTCTGTTCGATGCACAGCAGGGGCTTTGGCACAGCTCCTTTTCTGACATACAGTGGGTACGGAAAGTATTCAGACCCCCTTCATTTTTCACTCATTTTTATATCGCAGCCATTTGCTAAGTCCATTTTTTCCCCCTCGTTAATGTTTTGAAAACTGAAATATCACACAGCCATAAGTATTCTGACCCTTTGCTCAGTATTTAGTAGAAGCCCCCTTTTGAGCTGATACAGCCATGAGTCTTTTGGGGAAGGATGCACCAAGTCTTCACACCTGGATTTGGGGATCCTCTCCAGTTCTGTCAGGTTGGATGATGAACGTTGGTGGGCAGCCATTTTCAGAGATGCTCAATTAGGTTTAAGTCAGGGCTCTGGCTGGGCCATTAAAAAACAGCCACGGAGTTGTTCTGAAGCCACTCCATCGGTATTTTAGCTGTGCGCTTCGGGTCATTGTCTTTTTTTGAAGGTGAACCTCCAGTCTGAGGTCCTGAGCACTCTGGAGAAGGTTTTCGTCCAAGATATCCCTGTACTTGGCATCTCCCGACTGCATCTCTGGAGCTCAGCCACTGTGATCGTTGGGTTCTTCTATACCTCTCTCTTCTCCCCCGATTGCTCAGTTTGCTCTAGGAAGGGTTCTGGTCGTCCCAAACGACTTCCATTTCAGGATTATGGAGGCCACTGTGATCTTAGGAACCTTAAGTGCAGCAGAATTTTTTTGTAACCTTGGCCAGATCTGTGCCTTGCCACAATTCTGTCTCTGAGCTCTTCAGGCAGTTCCTTTGACCTCATAATTCCCCATTTGCTCCGACATGCACTGTGAGCTGTAAGGTCTTCTATAGACAGGGGTGTGGCTTTCCTCATCCAGTCCAATCAGTATCATCAAACACAGCTGGACTCCCATGAAGGTGTGGAACCATCTCAAGGATGATCAGAAGAAATGGACAGCACCCGCGTTCAATATGTGAGTGGCACAGCAAAGGGTCTGAATACTTACGGCTGTGTGATATTTCAGTTTTTCTTTTTGAATAAATCAACAAAGAAATCTACAATTATTTTTTTCCCCCCTATAATATGGGGTGCTATGTGTACATTGAGGGAAAAAAATGAACTTAAATGATTTGAACAAATAGCTGCAATATAACAAAGAGTGAAAAATTGAAGGGGGTCTGAACACTTTCTGTACCGACTGTAAAACAGCTGTGGCCCCGCTTACTGTGTGATAGCTTTTTTTTTTTTTTTTTTTTTTTAAATTGTCTTATGTGGTGGTTGTTGCTATTCTGTCGTGTGCATTTACGTTTTCACCTTCAAAATAACTTTTTTAAAAAATCCAAAAGATTTTTCCAAAATAAAAACCCCAACATTTAAAGATAAACTTACCAATAACCTGTCTACACAATTAAAGATTTAAGGAGAATTTTTGAACATGTTGGCCAGTTCCGATACTGAAAACATGAAATCTTTGTACTTCAATCGCTATTTGTCTCTCATCAGAGGGACTATAATAGCCATTTGTCAAATGTTACAGTTCATGTGTGATGGTTGATCTAGTCTGTGCGTTTTTTTTTTTTCTTTTCATATAGTCTTTGGGGGGGGGGGGGGGGGGGGGAGGCTACATCTTTAGAATTTATTTTATTTTTTTTAAATCATTATTGTCTTTACCTATGCCATATGCTTGTATTTGGTTTAAGCATATTGAATTGCGCGCTCTGCATTATTTCTCCATCAAGCAGGCATTTCAATACGGTAGTCTTATTAGATCATTTGCCTCGGAAAGATTATTCCTGCCACGAGAGCAGCTTTGGCATTATACCTGACAGAAGTTGTAGTCCCGGAGGCGAGTGAACGGTGACGTTGCTAGAAAAGGTGGCCGGTAGTTGCAATTGTGATTTCTGTTAATCGATTTTAAATTCCGAGCATAATGTACACATGTGATTGAGAACTTGTTTCACTAAATCTAAGAGATCGTTTTGTTCTCATTTTCTAAGAGTTTTGGGCACAAATCAAGATAAAACAATTAAAAAGTCACCCGCACTCATCATTTTGAACAACTGAATTGGTAAATGTATACGCATTTTGAACCAAAGACTGTGGTTAATTTTAATGTTTGCTTTCCTTTAATTCAGTACTAACATAACCACTGTCATGATATTTTCCCTCCGTGCTGTTTCTGTCATTAATATTGCTGTCTTCTGTGTGCTTTGTTTTGTCTGTAAATGAAAGCCAAACTACTCACTAATACAAAAATGATAACAGAATTTTAACACTAACACGGAGAACTGTTTTCCATTTAAATGAGAATACGCATTTGAATATTGCGCTTAATGTTCAACAAAACACCTGCAGCTCGAGCCTGACATTTATATGCAGTATGGAGTGTAAATATTTCCCAAGGTTAGTAGCTCAGAAGGGATTTGCATGTTGTTGACTGAACTCAGAGGAGCTCATGTCATGAAAATATCTGACACTCGTTGCAGGTGTTTTGTTTCGTTTGGATGCTGCGTGTGATTTGTGAAAGTATGTTTGCATGGTTCCTGTCATGCATTATTTCCACGATTTCCCTGCGCAATGGATTGTAACTTCATGTTTGTTTTTCTCCCCTCGCCGCCTGTAGAGATTTTATGTCGCCACATCTCGGCAGCTGAAGCGTCTGGAATCCATCAACCGCTCGCCCATTTATTCCCATTTCTCTGAAACCATCACCGGCTCGAGTGTTATCCGAGCCTTTGGTAGACACTCTGCCTTTGTTTGCATGAGTGATATGAAAGTGGATGAGAACCAAAAGAGTTACTATCCCGGTATAGTGTCGAACAGGTACGTGTCTTGTTTCTAACTGTTTAAACCAGGGGTGCCAAACTAATAATTGTGGGCCAGATCAGTTAAATCATACCCTAATTCAATAGAGATAATAAATTGGAAGTATTAAGGAAAAACTATTTCATTGTACAAGGATTCATGTTCACAGAACTGTATTCTTTTAGAAGGCAAAAAAGAAGCAGATTTTTACAGGAATGTGTCGACTTTATTTTTGCTCATGAACCCTGCTATATTTTGGCGTGCACAAATGTCATGAGTAGCAGCCAAGTTTCCGAATTTGAAGTGACTGCGTGTCAGCCGTAAGAATAATCTGTCGCATCAATCATTTGTCATTCCCATATTAAGTTGGTAATAAAAAAAAAACATGTTTTTTTTAATATTTCAATTTTACGCTCGATCAAAATACAAAATGGACAAACGGGCCAGAGGACCCAATGTGATTTTACTGACGAGGTTTACGTGACCCGGAGGCTTTGGTACTGAGCGTCGCTGAAGATATTTTAGCTTGTTAGCTGCCACAAAGAGGCAAATTACAGAGCTCTTAACACAAGACATAATTGCAGTATTTTTTCCACTTTCAAAGTTGACCTGTGGTCTGGTATGGATTTCCTAGCTGTCGGTTTTGGGCAGGTTTAATAAAAAAAAAAAAAAAAAAAAAAAAAATCCCCCGGTGTCATTTTGTATTTGACACCGAGAAATCCCAACAACCCTTCGCAGGAACACAGCTGCTGAGCGCAAACACCACTTGAAGGGGTTTGCTCCTCTGGTCAAATCATTCGCAAAAATGCAATCTGAGCTGTGTTCGCTGTACAGCACAGCAAGTATCAGACTTCAGAGTGACAATTGTCATTGGAATCAAACACCTCAGTTGAGCACTCCTCTGGTCTTTCTCGACTGTACAATTGTTTCGTATATGCGTGTCATGCAGGTGGCTGGGCGTGCGCATCGAATTCATCGGGAACTGCATCGTGCTGTTTGCTGCTCTGTTTGCTGTCACTGGAAAGGATGATCTGAACCCTGGCCTCGTGGGTCTGTCGGTGTCTTATGCTTTACAGGTGCGTTTTAAGCGCGGTCCTTTATCCCAGAATATGCAGAAAAGTGTATCGAGAGAGGGTGCGGCCTGTCATAACTACAAATACAATATGACCGATACTATTTTCCTGTCGTTGGCTCGATGACTGACCTAATGTGATGTCAATGTTCACAAAGTCTGTTGTGTTGAGAAACCGGCCGGCTGCCACGTCAACACTTTGGGAGGACACCAGTAGCTCGTCTGTAAGAGACTTGGGCTTTGAAAGCAGAATGTCACGATTCAAGTCAGCAAAAATAAATTGCGGCTGGTTGTTGGAGAGATGCTAGTCTGCATCCTGACTTGTGTCGACGTGCCCCTAAAAATCAATTCCTCAATTTCTGTCTTCCTATAGACAGTATAAGAGTATTATTGGCTAGTCTGACTGACACTGTAGAACGAGAACTGTTTTCTTGAGAAACCCAGGGTAAAACTTCTTTCGATTTCATGGCCATTCCATCATTTGGGTTCATTTCATATTGGCTCCATGTTGAATTCCTGTGCGTTCATGTGTCATCTGCGTTTGCAGGTGACCATGTCTCTAAACTGGATGGTGCGGATGACTTCTGATCTGGAGAACAACATTGTAGCGGTGGAGCGGGTGAAGGAGTACTCTGAGACCAAGACCGAGGTATGCCGATGCGTATTAAGCTCATAAGAAACATCAGCTCCGAAGCGTGACTTCCCAGGTGGAATTGCTTCTCTGAAATGTTCTTCTATCTTTGGAAAATGCTTCAGCCGCATATTCGCTCTTAATGTTTTAACGTAAAATCTTGATGTCATGAACGGAACAAAGGGCAGGACCCAAAATGCACGAGTCAAAAAGAGAGCTTTCATAAACGGGCAAGGGGTCGGTACACAGGCGGCCGATCCGTAGAGGCGACCGTATCCAAAAACGCGAGGTCGATAATCGGGGCTTACGAAGAAGTCGGTGACGTGAAAACAAGGAATGCTGGAACAACGAACTGGCGACCGGAAAGAATGAGACACGAGGTGAAATGGTGGGGAGGACGCTCTGCTCTCGGGAGCAGGTGTGTGCGAGACCACCACCGCAACAATTCACTCTTTCCTTGAAAGCCAAACGCTTTGAAATGGCAGCTCATGGTCAACATATTCTATTTATTGATCAATGATTGTGTTCGTGTGTTGTTGCAACACGATGCTGGTGAAAAGTAGCAATTTACAACTTGCTGTCCTCCTGCCAACTCATGTTCACACACGACAACAGCAACAATAAACTTGAATTCAATCCCGGAATGGCAAATGACTTGACGCAAACAAGTGCGTTTTTGTTATGTACAAGTAATTACCACTGGGCATTTGTGCTGCACGCATACATACGGTGCCATGAAAATGTATTGGCCCTCTTCTCAAATTCTAATTTTTTTGCACAGTTCCTCCACTTCAATGTTTAAGATTCTCAAACAAATGTAAGTATCGGACACCTATAACCCAAGTGAACCTAAAAAGCTGTTTTTACACGGTGATTTCATTGATAAGGGAGTAGTTGTCCGTTGCCCTCCCGTGAATTAAGATGTAACGGTAGAGCCAGGGTTTCGTTGCTTGTCCCTTTTGCCAAAACGGGGCCTGGCCGCGACCCGAGTGCGCTTTGACACAGCGAGCTAATTAGTGCATTCAACATGAAGGGATGGATGCGGACAGTGTCGGGTGTTAAGCTGGGCACACGCATACTGATGATAGTCAGGCCCCATTTCTCTCTCCTGACCAGAGTCATCTAAAGCCAAATGATCAGAGGTCTCTAAAGATCATCCTAATTGATTATCCTGTGATGTGGGGTGTGTTAAGGGTGATTTTGATTTGGTTTTTTTCTCGCGGCCGAGAATCATGAATAATCCACACGTTCGACATTTACAATTGCAGATCCTTAAGTGTGTCGTCACATTCTCCATGATTGCAACGTGAAATGGGACGATGGCAAATAAGGAAGTGACCTGAAGCTTGCGTTGTTGCCAGAAATACATGAGGAGCCACAGGTTGTGTTGCGTGTTTGCACGTGTCCGCCAAGTCATTCGCCACAATAAACAAGTCGAAGAAGAGTTTGCAACCAGATGAAGTTCCCGTATAAGTTATTGATGCAGCTAGCAAGGCAAGGCACGTTTGTTTATCTAGCGCATTTCATGCACAAGGCAACTCAATTAACTTTACATGATTAAAAGCATTTGAAAAAAACATTTCAGAAAAACAAAGTACAGAAAAGTAAGAGAGAGAGACAAAAATTCTTCTACTCCTACACTTTCTGCTCGGTGGCACCATGCTGCTCCTCGCAGGTGATCTCAAGTACACCGCACACCACAAAAGCCGGAAGTACACGTGCCGATTTTTCTTTTCCTTGTCGTGTGGGGTCTCTTACGTTTAAAAAAAAAAAAAAAAAAAATCTGTTAAAAGGGTAAAAACAATGACTAGTGTGAAAGAGGCTTGAGAGAGAGGCAGAGGTGAAATTGAACTCGGCACTTAGAGTGACAGAGAGAGGAAAAAACATGGAGGCTCTTCATTTGTTCTTCCTTTTGTAATTCATGCAAAAGGCCCCCTGGGAAATCGAGGACAAGAAGCCCCCTCCTGATTGGCCCATACAGGGGAACGTGGAGTTCCACAACTACAGTGTCCGATACCGAGAGGGACTGGATCTGGTCCTGAAAAACTTGTCACTGAGTGTCAAAGGAGGAGAGAAGGTAGGGGGGCATTGGAATAAAGCGGTAGAGGCGGGGGCACCCTGGGCCGTCACGCACGGCCTTACTGACCGCATCGTTTTGTACAGGTCGGTATTGTCGGACGAACGGGAGCCGGCAAGTCATCCATGACGCTCTGCCTCTTCCGATTGCTGGAAGCTGCTGAAGGAGAGATCTCAATCGACGATGTTAAGATATCGGAGATCGGCCTGCACGACCTGAGGTCCAAACTTACAATCATTCCACAGGTACAAAACATCAATTGTAAAAAAAAAAAAAATTGAAAACATTTTTTTTTTGGACTGTTCAATCGAAGGGTGAAGAGCAGCAGTCTTTGTTGTGCACAATTTCCATCATGGCGTGCTCATCACCGAAGCACTTCAAGCCTAAATGCAAACCGTATTGCATCGATTGCAGACACCAGAGCCAACGTGATATATAATACCATTGATTTCATTTATTGAACGTTTTTTGGGGCGAGGCATTTCTTTGCTCAAATGGCACTGGGCAATTCACATCGTGTAGCAAAAGCTGCTATTTGAGGAAATACGGTAAATAACGAACCGATATCCAGCAATCAACCGTTGCATAATTGGTGCTTTGCAGACAGTTCAGACATTTCAAGGTTGCGCTAGCGAATTGCTGTGAATTGACAAGAGTTTCGTAATAATTGTAAAATACTGTGAAATAGTCATCCCTTACAGATAAATTCACAGTCAAATTAGTGATTAACCAGTAACAGTAAATAACTGTACTTTAACAGCGTAAAACAGCATTTTTAGTGAATAGCTGTAAATTAACAGTGGATTACAACAGTACTGTATCTTATTGTATTTTATCCTAATTGTAAAATACTGTAAATTAGTCTTTCCTTGCAGGGAAATTGAGTTAAATTAGTCATTTACCAATATCAGCAAATAACTCATTTCAAAGCATAAAACATCCATCCATCCATCCATTCATTTTCGAGCGCTTATCCGAGGTCGGGTCGCGAGGGCAGTAGCTTTAGCACGGACGCCCAGACTTCCCTCTCCCCAGCCGCTTCATCCAGCTCTTCCGGGGGGATCCCGAGGCGTTCCCGGGCCAGCCGAAAGACTCTCCAAGGTGTCCTGGGTCGCCCCCGGGGTCTCCTCCCGGTGGGACATGCCCGGAACACCTCACCAGGGAGAGGCGTCCGAATCAGATGCCCCAGCCACCTCATCTGGCTCCTCTCGATGTGGAGGAGCAGCGGCTCTACTCTGGAGATCCTCCCGGATGACAGAGCTTCTCACGCTATCTCTAAGGGAGAAAACTCATTTCGGCCGCTTGTAACCGGGATCTTGTTGTTGGGGTCAGGAACATAGATCGAGGCGGGGTACATAGATCTTGGCTGTGCCTCTGATGAGCGCATTTCTAATTAGACCCAACCCGGTCACTCCGAGAGCGAACCTCAACATCTTGATTTCCGCCACCTCCAGCTCTGCTTCCTGTCGTCTCTTCAGTGCCACTGTCTCTAATGCGTCCATCCTGGCCGGCCTCACCACTGTTTTATCAACTTTGCCCTTCATCCTAGCAGAGACTCTTCTGTCACATAACACACCTGACACCTTCCATCCACCCGTTCCAACCTGCTTGGACCCGTTCTTAAAAATGGGCAACAGCACACTTTTCCGCCATTCCTCAGGCATCTTCTCACGCGCCAGAATTCTGTTGAACAAGCCGGTCAAAAACTCCACAGCCACCTTTCCTAGATGCTTCCATACCTCCACAGGAATGTCATCAGGACCAACTGCCTTTCCATTTTTCATTCTCTTTAATGCCTTTCTAACTTCCCCCTTACTAATCATTGCCACTTCCTGGTCCACCACACTTGCCTCTTCTACTCTCCCTTCTCTCTCATCAACTCCTCAAAGTATTCTTTCCATCTGTCCAGCACGCTACTGGCACCAGTCAACACATTCCCATCTCTATCCTTAATCACCCTAACCTGCTTGCACATCCTTCCCATCTCTATCCCTCGGTCTGGCCAACCTGTATAGGTCCTTTTCTCCTTCTTTGGTGTCCTCATATGCCTCTTGTTTGGCCTTTGCCTCCTCTACCTTTGTCTTATGTCGCATCTCAATATATTCCTTTCGCCTCTCCTCGGTCCTCTCAGTGTCCCACTTCTTCTTAGCTAACCTTTTTCCTTGTATGATTTCCTGTACTGTGAGGTGCTACCACCAAGTCTCCTTCTCTCCTTTCCTGCCAGAAGATACACCAAGTACTTCCTGCCTGCCTCTCTGATCACCTTGGCTGCATAGCCACTAATCACATGACACACAACACCCTCAATTTCAAGTTTCAGCCTCATCACTCGATCTGATACTCTTTTCACCTCCAAGACATTCTTAGCCAACTCTTCTTTTAAAATAACCCCGACTCCATCTGTCTTCCCATTGACACCATGGTAACATAATTTAAAGCCTGCCCCTAAACTTCTCGCCTTACTGCCTTTCCACCTGCTCTCCTGGACACACAATATATCAGCCTTTCTCCTCATCATCATGTCAACCAAGTCCTGAGATTTTCCTGTCATAGTCCCAACATTCAAAGTCCCCACATTCAGTTCTAGGCTCTGTGCTTTCCTCTTCTTTCTACCGCTTCTTCCACTCCGACCCACAGTAGCTGAATTTCCACCGGCACCCTGTAGGTTAACGGTGCTGGGGGTGGACGTTGTTAACCCGGACCATGACCGATCCGGTATGGAATTCATTCGATGAACGCTCATATTTGTTTGGCAAGGTTTTAAGCCGGAGGCCCTTCCTGCCACACAACCCTCTGGATTTATCGGGGCTTGGGACCGGCCTACAGTTTGCGCTGGCTTGTGCCCCCCATAGGGCTGCATTACAACTTCTCACGCTACTCATTTGACGTGACCATCTTGACTTTGAACAGCAAAACCTCCTCGTCATTCCAACCAGAAGAAGAACTCGCTGTCACGATTAACATGTAGGGTATGGGCTGGGTCCAGATTGATAGGCCATTCGGTCTTGAATAAGAAGTTGTAACAGTGTTCTAATTTGTGGGATTTATAAGAATTTAAAGCAAAAAGAGCAGCGTCTCTGTATGGGCAGCCTTGACCAAGTGGTTAAGCTCCTTCCCTGTCACTGCGGGGACCCCGGTTCAAGTCACCGACAGGCAGAAGAATCTGGGCAAAAAAGCCAACACAATGACCCATCAGCTTGACAGCGTTTGAGAGCATGCGGCGGCAATGGACCATGACCGTACTTCCAACTTTCTCCGGCCCGCAACTGTGGTGTCCTTGAGCAAGACACCGATACCCTGGGTAGCGTGCTGTGTGCCATCACGAACTGTCTGTTTATGATGCAGAGGAATAATTGCATATGCATGTGTTCACAATAATAAAAAGCGATTCTTCTTTTATTGCTCTGTGAAGAAACGGTAACATACTGGCACATAATTACCATAAGCCACAGTTGTCCTACTATCGTCCACAGAAATCAAAATACTGTTAAAATAAATGAGCAACTCTCACTGTTGCATTATGGTAACATATTGTCATCTAAATTACAGTACAAAATCCATTTCCAGCACTCGCTGTTAATTGAGGGTAACATACTGGAATCCAGGCGGCATGGGTACGGACTGGTTAGCACATCTGCCTCCCACATCCCAAAAACTCGGTTACTTTAAGACTCTAAATTGCCCGTAGGTATGAATGTGAGTGCGGACGGTTGTTTGTTGCCGACCGCCTAAAATGGCATTGATGTCCAATGACGTAATAAATGAAGCTTTTATTTTGAAGTTAGCTCTCTTAGTGCATTGGGAAAACCCCAAGGTTAAATCGGGACTGCTGAGTTCCTCGCAGTTTGCGACCCTGCACGACTGACCGATGGTCAAGCAGAACAACGGAGACGCACCGTCCTCGACAAGTCACTGCATTGATGACAGGGATTTACAAAAGAAAAGAGGGTGCTTGCAGCCTGATGTTTATTGCCTTTTATTGCATTTAACTGCATTTGCTTCCATTAAGTTGCAATTCGTGATTGCACATGTATTGATTTATGATTCTAGCACTTCCTAAAGTAGAATTTTTTTTTGGGTACCGCGCTGGAGCCCATCCCAGCTATCTTCGGGAGAGAGGCAGGGCACACCATGAATTGGTCGCCCAGCCCCCTCATTGTACATTTTTCATCATCTTTGTTGTATGCCTTAGAATTTCTTTGATATAGAATCTGATTTAAACGCGTGTCTATGTGTGTGCGTGTGTGTCCCAGGAGCCCGTGCTGTTCTCTGGAACACTGAGGATGAACCTGGACCCTTTCGAGAAGTACAGTGATGAAGAGGTGTGGAAAGCGTTGGAGCATTCCCATTTGCACAAGTTTGTGAGAAATCAACCAGCAAAACTGGAGATGGAGTGCTCAGAGGGTGGAGAGAACCTTAGGTAAGTACTGTAGCAACGGTTCCACATGATTAGTTGCTATGTTCTCGAAGGAGGGACCGTGTGATGCCCTGCTGTGTCTTCTCAGCGTGGGCCAGAGGCAGCTGGTGTGTTTGGCTCGAGCTCTTCTGAGGAAGACCCGAATCCTTATCCTGGACGAAGCCACTGCCGCCATCGACTTGGAGACGGATGATCTCATCCAGTCTACCATCAGGACTCAGTTTGAAGACTGCACCGTCTTCACCATTGCACACAGGCTCAACACAGTTATGGATTATAAAAGGTGGGAAACCTCTGCATTCATTTTCAATCTTCTGTATTATTTCATGGAAGCTTGGTGGAATAAGCTCAAGTTTGCTCGCATAGAAACAAACTCACAGTTTTATGGTTGTTTATTGATTCTGGTTCAAAAGGCTTGAAAAAACACACACAATATGATGTGTTCTTGCCACATGTGCACCAGCCCATCTGTGGGAGCCACAATTCTGGCTGAGTTGTAGAATATCAAATGCTTATTTCACTCAGTATGCATTTTGGGTTGGTTTTTTTTTTTTTGCTTTTCAACTGGTTGTGTATTGCCATAATCTTTATTTGCCAAGTATGTCCAAAAAACACACAAGGAATTTGTCTCCGGTCGTTGGAGCCGCTCGAGTACGACAACAGACAATTGTCAATTGACAGAGAACACTTTGGAGACAGAAAGGCATTGACAAAAAGAAAAAAAAGGGTTGCCAGTCATGTGGTAATGCCGGTACATCCATCCATCCATTTTCTGAGCCGAGGGTCGCGGGCGTGCCGGAGCCTACCTATCCCAGCTATCATCGGGCAGGAGGCGGGGTACACCCTGAACCGGTTGCCGGCCGATCGCAGGGCACATAAACAAACAAACAAACAACCATCGGCACTCACATTCACACCTACGTGCCGTGCCGTGCCGCCCGGTACAATTTATTTATTTATTTATTTATGTCCTGACATTTGTGCAAAAAGATGCAGAGTCCTGTAGCAATTCGAGCAGTTTGAAATGACTCATAGAACAATAGTCCGGTGCAAAGGGCGCCGAGACAAGAAATGTATGCAGTTTAAAGTGACTAGTAGTGCGGTAATCCGGGACAATGTCGATTGTGCAAATGTTGCAGATGCTACTCAGGCAAATGGGTGGCCAGTATTGGTCAACAACAGATATGCAAACAGTGCAGCGTGGAGAGACGACTACAGTGAGTGCCCGAGTAACGTATCATTGGCCCCACAGAAATGTGACAACAAACCCAAGACAAAAAAATAAATTTGCAGCATGTTGCAATGGAATTGTAGGTTAGCTGTTTAAGAGGGAAGAAGCTGTCGGAATGTCTGCTAGTTCTCGTTTGCGATGTTGGGTAGCGCCTACCTGAGGGAAGGAGCCGGAAGAGCCGGTGACCCGGATGCGGAGGGTCCGAGAGGATTTTGCTTAGTTCTGGCAGGCCGCAAGTCCTCAAGGGTGGGTAGGGGGGTACCGACAATCCTTTCAGCAGTTTTGATTGTCCGTTGCAGTCGGAGTTTGTCCTTTTTTGTAGCAGCACCAAACCAGACTGTGATGGAAGAACACAGGACTAATTGGATGACCGCTGTGTAGAACTGCCTCGACAGCTCCTGTGGCAGGCCGTGCTTCCTCAGAAGCTACAGGAAGTACAGTAAGTCTGCTGGGCCTGTTCGTGGATGGAGTTGATGTTGATCTCCCACTTCAAGTCCTGAGAGAATGTAATTCTCAGGAACTTGAAGGTCTTGACGGTTGACACAGGGTAGTTGGACAGCGTAAGGGGCAGCTGTGGCGAAGGATGCCTCCTGAAGTCCACGATCATCTCTACAGCCTTGAGCGTGTTCAGCTCCAGGTTGTGTCGGCCGCACCGCAGCTCCATCCGCTCCGCTTCCTCTCAATACGCAGACTCATCACTGTCCTCGATGAGGCCGATGACTGTGGTGTCGTCTGCAAACTTCAGGAGTTTTGACAGCCGGGTGCGTAGAGGTGCAGTCGTTCATGTAAAGAGAGAAGAGCGGCGCAGAGAGGACACAACCTTGGGGCGCCCCGATGCTGATGCGGCGTGTAGATGAGGTCGTGTGTCCCGTCAGAAAGCTGTAAATCTACTGGCAGATGGGAGGCGAGACGCTGAGCTGGACAAGCGTGGAGGAGAGGAGTTCAAGATGATGGTGTTGAACGCAGAGCTGAAGTCCACAAACAGGATCCCCGCGTAGGTCCCCACGCCGTCGAGGTGTTCTAGGATGAACTGCAGTCTCATGTTGACTGCATCATCCGCAGACCTGTTCGCTCGTTAGGCAAACTGCAGGGAGTCCAGCAGGGGACCTGTGATGCTCTTGAGGTGACTTCATGACCACAGATGTCAGGGCGACTGGCCTGTCATCATTCAAACCCGAGATTGCTGGTTTCTTTGGGACTGGGGTGATGGTGGAGCGTTTGAAACAGGATGGAACTTCGCACACTTCCAGAGATCTATTGAAGATCTGCGTGAAGACTGGAGCGAGCTGGCTTTGAGGCAGGATGGGGACACATCTGGGCCTGCCGCTTTGTTAATCTTTTGTTGTTTGAAGATGCGTCTCACATCCTGTTCATGGATGGTCAACGCAGAAGTCAGAGGTGTGTTGGTGGTCAATCAATCAACAAACAATACATTTTCATGACTGTTCATTTCTGTTTCAGTGAGCAAAGTTCAGTTCAATTGAGCAGGTGATCAAATGACTGCAGTATTTCCCTCACTGTACACATTCCTGTGAAAAAATGTTCATACTTTGTGTCCTTGCAGATTGCTGGTGTTGGACAAGGGACAGATTGCAGAGTTTGATACTCCTACAAATCTCATATCCCAGCGTGGGATCTTCTACGGAATGGCGAAAGATGCTGGACTGGCATAGTCGAGTGTTTTTTGTCTTCACAGCACTTAACAATAGTCTTGAGTGGGGTTGGGCATCGTTTGAATTTGAGTGATTGCGGTTCCTCATTTCGATTCCGGTTCCGATCATTTTAGGGGGCTGGGTCAAAAACGTTTGCATGGTTTAAATCAAGGGTGTCCAAATGAATGAACATCCATTTTCTTAGCCGCCTGAACATGTGACTCGGGGTTCTTTATAACCAGTATCAATATCAAACCTATCAACTATGAAATATAGCATTGTTAAAATAGTTAGTTGTGACTGTTTTATCACTTCAAATGGTTTATATTTGCAAGTTTTAAGTATGTAGCCTTTTACTTTGAAGGGCTCGCACCGGAATTCAGCATTTTGGCACTGAAAATAACTTGACGCGACGTCAGTAAAAAGAGTACTAAATGCTCTGTAAAACGTCGACACACCGAAGAGAGACGAGGACAACGTTTTTGTGAATTTTGTTCCAATTCATAAAGTTGCTAGTTTGACCTTTGGTGAAGCTTTAGCTCAATGTTAAGCTTGTAATGCGACTGTCTCTACTTTCTTTCCAGTACGGTAAAATCATTTGTATTTAATTTTTGTGTCTGTCACCAGCGCTTACGTCGGCTTGAAGACTAAAATAAACGCCTAAAAGCATCAGTGCAAGAGTGCGACCCACCGTTGAACCTGTTAGCGGCCTCCATGTTGGCATAGATATTATTTGATTGTTTCACTCACCCAGTTGACTTGACTGAAGTTCCTCGCGGTGTAGGCTGAGGCTTCTACACATCGTAAAAGCCTCCATTGCACAATGTCATCTGAATCCAAATGTTGCACTGGTCATTTGTTTTAACATAGCTAAGACACACTTTTGTTCGCCACTGCTGTTGGGCAAAATCACTTTTGGGCGCGCGTTCTTCCTTGTTGGTTTTCGCCGCTTCTTCTTCTTCGGGGTCAGCGGACTGCAGGTATCGAAACTGGGAACCGGAATTTCTTCATTTGAACGATTCCGGGAGAACCGGAATGTTAGTCTTGATGCCCAACCCGAGTCTTGAGCGGCATTGCAGACTTGCAAATGGCTACATCGGCTCATGTATTCGTTTCGCACTGCGGAGACAGAAAACAAGCTCCTTCGAATTAGATCTCAAATGCCTGCAGCCAGTGGGGTGAGGAAGACAAGTGAATGTATCATTTTCTAATGAGCGGTCGCTACTGCAAAATAACACAAGAAAACAACAAACAGGCATTTTGTTACTTTTTTACTGGTGATAAAACATTGTGCCACTGTACTGTCAGCAAAAATCCTTTGTGATGAATCCACTTATTTTTGTACTGTATCGTTATTTAAGATATTTTCACTTTTTTTTATGCAACTAGGTAAGTTTGTTCAGTTCAATGTGATATAGTTTTGTTTTGTTTTTCCCCCACTTTCTTTTATGCAACTACTAGGTAAGTTTGTTCAGTTCAATGTGATTCTTCTGTGAACCAAGTCTATCTATAAAACTTGAATTCTGTACGACCATAAAATGATAATGCTTGTATTAAAAAAGGAAAATATGATTGTCCTAAATTGATGAATTCATGTTTTTGTTTTTTTAGCTCAAGCTTTTGAAGCATGAATCCAAAACGTGGGCTACACCCTGGACTGGTTGCCAGGCAGTCGCAGGGGATAATAGACAAACAATGACTCACATTCGCACCCAGGACAATTAAGGTTTGCATGTTTATGGGATGTACCCAGGCAAAACCCACGCAAGCATGAGGAGAACATGCAAACGCCGCACAGAAGGGTTGGACCCAAAACCTCAAGCATTCTGAGGCAGAAAGCTAACCGCTCGCTTGTTTACCATATATTGATCAGAAAATATCTTATTGTGCCACAAGGCTGGTGTACTTTTACAACATCTAATACCAACATGTGACAGAATTACCAATTCAAATATTATTCAAACGTAGGGTCAGTTCCCTCTCGGCGACGGCGTGAATGGTTTCTGTAACGCAGCGAGCAGTCCAGGGTGTAGTCTGCCTTTTACCCGTAGTTAGCTAGGATAAGCTACAGCTCCTAAAACTCTGGACAGGATAAGCGCTATAGAAAACGGATGGCTGTCTTTTTACAAATGTGCATTTTCAATTTGCCGCACTTGTATCGAACACCTGGAACGCTCTTCAGCTGTGTCAATTAGGGTGCCCCAGCTACTATTTTGAGCACCAAAAATATTTCAATGTTTAGTCATTTGAATGGTTAGTCTTTTCATCTTACAATACAAGGTTGTTGAACGCCTCCCCATAGCCACCTAATTCACTATAAATGAAAATGACGATTCATTTCTGTCACAGTCCCACATAAAATGAAACAACACTGAAAATGAAGGATTTTAATCTGAAAGTCCATCAGAGTTTGAAACGGGACCAGAAAAATGAAAAAATGTACTTATGGTTGTGCCCACTAGTGGGCATGATAGTGGCATTTATTGAAGCTCCTGATAGTCCAATGATTAATGAAACGTATGGTTACTTCTGCATACAGGCCATGTGACTCATTTGTTTATCATTGAAGACAACAGTAGGTAATATACTCTTAGATCCTTCTCTAGTAGACAAGAACTGTGGTTGGTAAAAGCATGCGGAAGTCTGGAGTGGCAGAGAAGTATGGTCGAATAGTACAGGACATGCATGAGGGCAGCAGTACAGCGGTGAGCTGTGCTGTTGGTATAAGGTGGAGGTGGGACTGCATCAGGGATCAGTCCGAAGCCCCTTCCTGTTTGCAGTGGTGATAGATAGGCTGTCGGATGAGGTTAGACTGGAATTCCCGTGGACATCGTGATCTGTAGCGAAAGCAGGGAGCAGGTGGAGGAGCCGTTGGAATGAAGGAATGAAGATTAGTCAAATGCATGAATGAGAGGGCTGGTGGGGGAAGAGATAGCGAGGGTGGAGGCCTTGAAATACTTGGGGTCAACCGTCCAGAGCAACGGGGAGTGTGGTCAGGAAGTGAAGAAACGGGTCCAAGCAGGTTGGTCATCAGAGGGATGGAGAGCAGACTTCGATGGTTTGGAGAGATATGGAGTATATTGGTAGAAGGATGATGAGGATGGAGCCGCCAGGCAAGAGAGCGAGGGGAAGACCAAAAGAGAAGGTTGATAGATGCCGTGAGGGGACTTGATGGTCCAGAGGTGGATGCAGGAGGTAGCCTTACATGGAAGAGGATGACGTGCTGCGGCAACCTCTAACAGGACAAGCCGAAAGGAAAAGAACAGTCGTTGCTAAACCGAGGTACGCGCAGACTAACAACTGGGCCAGAATTGAGCATTTTCCCTCCTTTGCGATCAAAGTCAGTTTAGAGCCGATTATCGGATGTCGCTAAAGGATTATCTTAATTGGTTATTCTGTGGTGTGGGTTTGTTAAGAGTGGAAATTGACGACTGTCGATGGATATATTGTCATGTCTGTGGTGCTCTCCAGTACTCGTGTGGGTTTTCTAAAATTAAAAATAATGGGCTAAGATGTAAAAAAAATAATAATAATAATTGGTATGTGTGTCCCTCACTTTAGTGGGATACTTATGGAGGAAAACGCCGGAGGGGGGTATTTGAATGTCCATAATCCCAAAGAAGGTGGATACATATACATCCATCCATCCATTTTCTTCACCGCTTCTCCTCACTTGGGTCGCGGGCGTGCTGGAGCCTATCCCAGCTGTCATCGGGCAGGAGGCGGGGTCCACCCTGAACTGGTTGCCAGCCAATCGCAGGGCACATACAAACGAACAACCATTCGCACACACATTCACACCTACGGGCAATTTAGAGTTTTCAATGAACGTGCATGTTTTTTTGGGGGATGTGGGAGGAAAGCGGAGTGCCCGGAGAAAAGCCACACAGGCACGGGGAGAACATGCAAACTCCACACAGGCGGGGCCGGGGATTGAACCCCGGTCCTCAGAACTGTGAGGCAGACGCTCTAACCAGTCGGTCACCGTGCCGCGATACATATACAGTTCAGAGCCAAATAATCTTGCAAACAAAGAGGACTTTTCAGGGAACACAATGAACTTTACAGTCTTACTGTAATGTCTAAATATGTATGTTAGGAGAAACTGAGACAGACACATAGGCCACGTTTGGTGGATACTTTTGATTCTACTACTGGATAATAGTAATAATAATAATATTCTTACTAATAATAATCGTGGTGGAGGGGTGTCTGGGGCTTTATGCCCCTGGCAGGGTTCAACCATGGCAAGCAGGTCCTAGGTGAGGGACCAGACAAAGCACACTGGAAAACGTTTTTCCTTACCTGGACGCAGGCCACCGTGGCCCCCCTCTGGAGCAAGACCTGGAGGTGGGGCTCGAAGGCAATCACCTGGTGGCTAGGCCTGCACGCATTGGACCTGGCCGGGCACAGCCCAAAAGGGTAACGTGGGTCCCCCTTCCCATGGGCTCCCCGCCTGTGGGAGGAGCCATAGTTGTCTGGTGCAGTGTGAGCCAGGCGGTGGCTGAAGGCCGTGAACTTGGTGATCGGATCCCGGCCTACAGAAGCTGGCTCTAGGGATGTGGAACGTCACCTCTCTGGTAAGGAAGGAGCTAGGGAGCTGATGTGTGAGGTCGAGAAGTTCCAACTAGATATAGTCGGGCTCCAAGTCCTCTTGAGAGGGGTTGGACTCTCTTCCACTCTGGAGTTGCCCACGGTGAGAGGCGCTGAGCAGGTGTGGATATACTTATTACCCCACGTTCCACGCCCCTATTGCTGAGGCGGCCGACCAGAGCTGTGGCCATAAGCTGGTCGGTTTTTGTCCTGGCGGCAACCCCCGAACCCGTTGATGGACGCCAGCGGTGAAGGACGCCGTCAAGCTGAAGAAGGAGCCATATTGGGCCTTTTTGGCTTCTGGGACTCCTGAGGCAGCTGATGGGTACCGGTTGAACAAGCTGAATGGAACTTTGGTGGTCGCTGAGGCAAAAACTCGAGCGTGGGAGGAGTTCATGAGGCCATGGAGAAAGACTTCCGGATGGAATCCTGATCCACCATCCGGTGTCTTTGGAGGAAGAAGCAGTTCACCATCAACACTGTGTATAGCGGGGATGGGGAGCTGCTGACCTCGACACGAGACGTTGTGAGTCGGTGGGGAGAATACTTTGAAGACCTCCTTAATTCCACCGACACGCCTACCCATGTGAGGCGGGCTCTCCTATCGCCAGGATAGAGGTCACTGAGGTGGTTAAAAAGCTCCTCGGTAGCAAGGCCCCGGGGGGGATGAGACTTGCCCAGAGTTCTTAAAGGCTCTGGATGTTGTGGGGCTGTCCTGGTTGACATGCCTCTGCAACATCACGTGGACATCAGGGACAGTGCCTCTGGATTGCCAGACTAGGATGGTGGTCCCCCTTTCAAAGAAGGGGAACCGGAGGGTGTGTTCCAACTACAGGGGGATCACACTCCTCAGCCTCCCCGGTAAGGTCTAGTCAGGGGTGCTGGAGAGGAGGGTACGTCAGGAAGTCGAATCTCAGATTCAGGAGGAGCGGTGTGATTTTTGTCCTGGCCGTGGAACAGTGGACCAGCTCTACAACCTCGGCATTGTCCTCGAGTGTGCATGGGAGTTCGCCCAACCAGTCTACATGTGTTTTGTGGACTTGGAGAAGGGGTTCGACCGTGTCCCTCGGGGAGTCCTGTCGGGGGTGCTTCAGTAGTACGGGGCACCGAACCCGCTGATGCGGGCTGTTGGGTCCCTGTACGACCGATGTCAGAGATTGGGCCGCATTGGTGGCAGAAAGTCGGATTTGTTTCCTGTGAGGGTTGGACTCTGCCAAGGCTGCCCATTGTCACTGATTCTGTTCATAACTTTCATGGACAGAATTTTTAGGCGCCTATAGGGGTTCGGTTTGGTGGCCTCAGTATTGCAGCTCTGCGTTTTGCCGATGATGTGGTTCTGTTGGCCGCATCAAGCCGTGATCTCCAACTTTCACTGGAGCACTTTCTCGAGCCGCCTGGGAAACGCGTGAACTGATTTGACGAGGAACTCCCGTGGGAAGGAAAACATAACTTCTCGTATTCGCCCTTCAAGTTCTTCCAAAGTCGTTGCTTTGGTACAATAGACTATCTCCTTTAATCGTGGAACATACGCAAAAAAAATGGAGAAAAATATGAATAAATTATGAAGTAAAATTAAAAAAATGACTTTTCAATCACCCTATATCGCTAATATTGTATAACATACTCTCATTGAAGATGCCCTCCACTTACGGGATAGAAAACATCATCATCATCATCATTTGATGATAAAGGTGAGTTCGAGGTTGATCTGATGAAGATACCAAATTTGTTGATCTATTTTTAACATCTATCTATCTCTCACTCTTTCTATCGTCTCTGACAAAATAAGGGACACAAATGTTTAAAATGAAAGGTGGTCATAATAATAACAACGTGACGTGACACATTACGAGTCAAGCGTCTGGAATAACTTCTGAGCACCGAAACGACTTCCTGCAGGGGTCACCCGTGCGTCTTTGGCACCAGTGGAGCATTCGAAGGGTTAACGTTGCGAGTGCGGGGAGGGGGACCTTCAAACGGGCAGGTACCCCGCCAAGGCCGAGCGCTCGCTTCAAAATGTTCCTCCGGTTTCTCGCCGTAACTGGAATCTGTCGTGTTGCGACGCCTCGGTCGACGTGAGGGCGGATCGGACGATTAGACGCTCCTGCGGGTCTTTTGAATCCTTACCCGACTTTAGAACTTCAAGCGACTTGCGGAACTGCGCTCCGGTGCCGAGATGTGGCGGATGCTGTTTCCACGGTGGATCTGGTTTGTGGCCAGTGTGCGGATGGAGCTCCCGGCGGGGGCTCTGCCTCACATCGCCGACTCGCACGCGGGGATGTGCCCGAACGACGTGAACCCCAACCTGTGGGTGGACGCCATGAGTACTTGCGCGCGAGAGTGTGCGTCAGATCGGGTAAGCGACTTAATTTCAAAGGATGACGCAGTATATTTAGAGTGAGAAACATTTCAACAAAGGCCGTCATTAGAGTCAATTGAAAATGACTCATTCCTTTTTTTGTATGACATTAAGTTGAATACGTTGAATTTTGATCCTTGTTTTCCCTCCTGAAACAATCTTCAAACAGCCTTTACTGGACATTTCCAGATACTTTGACATTCCGCATTTGCTATATTCTGATCACGGAAGTGAAAAAGACATGTTTACTTCTGTAACTAAGCGAGCGACACTGTCAGAAGGACAATAGTTTCACTCGCGTTTACGCTATCTCCCAAAAGTGGCCTGTCCTCATCACTAAGGGGGGGTGCTTACCTTTTGGTCATAACGGCTGTGTGTTGGGTTCTTTTGAAGAGACACTCAATTGAGTTTTGCAAGCAGTACACAGACTACTTTACATTGTAGCCAAATGTAGTTTCTTCAGTTTTGTATTTCTAAAAATGTGAGGGGTCTACTCACTTTTGTAACATACTGTATGCGCTTTTTCTCATTTTAGTTTTTGTTTTCAACTCCCAGACAATAAAACACTAGCATTTCTCTCAGTGGTGGTGACTATGTTCTACTGTACTTCAAATGTGTTGAATGGAGACGTATTGCCGTATTCTCCACAATTAAAAAGAGTTCCGGGTGTTTTAGTAACATGACTTGCGTTGCGTCCATGAGCAATCCAACAAAAGTCAGTGCAGTTCTGCTGACTTTTTGGCTTTGTCACGATAGACGGCTCATCAGTACGGCAATAATATCGATGTAGAGGATAAAGAATATATGACTGAGTGCTGTTGTATTGTCTGTCTCCGTGTGTTGCGGGCACTTTTTGTGTTCAATCCATAGCGTAAAGGGTTAAAGCGCCGCAACATAAATCAGCGATTCCCGCGGCAGGTCACCGAGCAATTTTGAATGGGTCGCGGCCAGGTAGTGCAACATGTAGAGCGTGATCCTTCAGACCGGTAAAACTGTCACAGTTGCTTCGGTCTGCAGCGTTCATTTCCGAAGAAGACGACAAACTATTGATGTCGCGCTTTCGTGAAAAGAAGAGCTCAGTGCCACGATGTCCATTTTGGGACATGCAGCCCCAGCTTCCAAATAAGGTGCTCGGAAAGGCACTTTATTTAAAACGATGATGTTCGGTTTTTTTGAACATGTTCTGTTAATTGTTCCTAACGTCTGTCAAAGAGGGTCGCGAGGTATCGGCAACGGAAAAATGCGGATTTCAGGGTGACCATAGTCGAACCACTGACATCAGAATCCGAATCTGAATCCGAATCATCTTTCTTTGCCAAGTATGTCCAAAACACACAAGGAATTTGTCTCCGGTAGTCGGAGCCGCTCGAGTACGACAACAGACGGTCAATTGACAGGGAACGCTTTGGAGACATAGATGCTATTTAGCATTAGCATTAAAGGCAAAGGTGTAATTCTCTGTGTTTTGTGTTTTGTTTGACAGTAAATGTCAACCTCTTTTTTTGGAAGAAATGTTCACTGATTGCATCTGGCAAACCGGTGCCTGTTGTGGAGTTGAGTCAGTGGCAGCACACGGCGCTGGTCTCGCAAGTCAAAGCAAAACAAAACTCCGAAGTCGAGTCACTCGTCTTTCAAGGCAGCGCTATATTTAGATGCAAGCAATTCATTTTTCGGTTTTCTGCCCCCCCAAAAATGATGTAAAAAGCTTCTTTCGCTTGCCATCGGTGCAAAATCACCTTTACGAGTCTCCTACCTCATTGCCGCATTTGAATGTGTCTGTCTGTCTTCCAGGAGTGTGAATCCTTTGAGAAGTGTTGCCAGAACGTGTGCGGGAATCGCAGTTGCGTGGCAGCCAGATACACGGTCGGGGGGGGAGGCCCCGCGGGCATGCCCGAGGAAGCTACGTGTGCCGGCTTCACGTGTGCCCAGCAGGGGGCAGAGTGCGACGTCTGGGACGGCCAGCCGGCGTGTAAATGCCGGGATCGTTGCGAGAGGGAGCCCCACTTCACGTGCGCATCAGATGGCATGACCTACTACAATAAGTGCTACATGGACGCCGAGGCGTGCTCCAAGGGCATCGGCCTCTCCGTCGTCACGTGCCGCTTCCACCTCACCTGGCTGAGCACCAGCGCCGCGTCGCCCCCGGTTAACACTCTCCGCCCGACGACCACCCCGCCGCGGGTGACCGTCCCGCTTCTCGCCGAGCCTCGGGCGCCTCTCGTCGCGAGCGCCCCCCTTCGCCAGACTGTAAATGCGGGCGACACGGCCAGCTTCCTGTGTGACGTCGCTGGGGCCCCGCCGCCTGAGATCACGTGGGAGAAACGGCTTTCGGAGGGGCTCAAGAAAGTGGTCATGGGGCGCAATCACGTGCAGGGGAACATGGTCGTCACCAATGTTGGCCAGCTAGTCATTTACAACGCCCAAATGCACGACTCGGGCGTCTACACCTGTACGGCCCGGAACCCGTCCGGCTCGGTGCGAGCCCACCACCCGCTCACGGTGCTGCCCGCGGAGCCACCGGAGAGTCCAGAATCGATCGACTTGACCCGGTGTCTCCCTGAGGAGTGTCTGAAGCCCCCCGACGACCCCGAGCGTTGTGGGAGTGACCTGGAGAAAGCGAGCTGGTTCTATGAATCCCGAAGCAACAACTGCATCTCTCTCACTCGCTGCTACAGCAGCGGCCAACGGGCACGGAGGTTGTTGGAAACCTACGACAAGTGCATGCGATGCTGCGGTCCGCAGCCGCCGGGCCCCTGCCACCTCCCCGGCCTGCAGGGTCCCTGTAAGGCTTACGAGCCGCGTTGGGCCTACAGCGGCAGCCTGCGCCAATGCCAGTCATTCGTCTACGGAGGTTGCGGGGGCAACGACAACAACTTTGAATCTAAAGAAGCGTGCGAAGAAATGTGCCCCTACCCGAAAAGCCACGACTGCAAAACCTGCAAGCCGAGAGGCAAGATCGTGACCAGCTTCTGTCGCAGTGACTTTGTTATCCTGGGACGCATGACCGAGTTTGCGGAGGACGACGACGACTCCGGCCACGCTCTCGTGACTGTGGAGGAGGTCCTCAAGGATGAGAAGATGGGCCTCCGCTTTTTTGGTCAGGAGCCTCTCGAGGTGACCTTCCTCAATATGAATTGGAGCTGCCCGTGCCCCAACATCACGGCCGCCGCCGCCGAAGGTCAAGTTATCGTAATGGGCAACGTCAGCGAAGGCGTGGCCGTGCTGCAGCCGCACAGCTACGTGGGCGCCTCCAGCCCACGTCGCGTACGAAAGCTCAGAGAGGTCATCTCCAAGAACACGTGTGACATTCTCAAAGCCATCACCAACAGTCCTCAGTAGGCTGTGTCCAGGCGGGCTACGTGGAAGGAAAGCTATAAAGCTAAAGCTAACTCTTTATCGTTGATTGTTTTAACTCCTTTTTAACGGAACACTGAATCCGAAATGGGACTGAAAAGTCCCTTTGGGTGCGGCATTGTGTCTCATGCTTCCATGTTTATATATGTCGCTGAATACAATTCTGTATCCGCCCCCTTAAATGGCGCCAGCGCAGGAATTGGGTTCGTTTGTGAACATGAACAGGTTGTAATATATTTTGCTAGCCACACCATTCTCTCTCTGAAATGATTGCTGTGTTTCTGCTTTCTTACTTTATCGCTATTTATTATCATCTCAACTTTTACCAACCAATTTTTGTGGAGGATATTTTGATGAAAATAAAGATTTAGGATAAATATTTAGTGTCAATCGGTTTTTTGTTTGTGTTATTGCATCATTAGGTTTATTTTAGTGCTGCTGCAATCAAGTAGTGATCTTGTGAACAAATGAAGACCAAGCAAAGCAAACGCTTTGTCCAAATACTTCAGGACCTGCAGTCACTTTGAAAGTCGCCATTTCATACACACTTTCATTCGAATATGACCGCACAGTCCAACCGTTGACTGTTTTATTTTCTGGCAACGAGTCGCAGTATCTGTGAAATGTAATCTTTCGTTCAGTCATTGAAAGACCACATTGAAAGTGGCGTTCGCAGTCCCGTCTAAATGGCTTAAGAACCCGAGCAGTAAACCTCCTGTGCGAGAGTTATGTGTTTCATGGCACGCCAGCGCTCTCTTTTTTTGGATTACGTGCTTTCGACGAGGGTGTTCTACTTCCCGCGTGAGATTCTGTTTCTCCCATCCAGGCAGCCAAGGAGGCACAGCTCAGCCCTCGTTTACTGGCAAAACCACCAGGGAGCCCAGAAGTGCACTTCCCCATCTGTTGAGGCTACAGAAGAGCGAAGGATTCATCTGAGGCACCTGGGATGGCGCCACCATGAAATACGAGCCCGGATAAACAACGTTACGAAACGTCGCCTTCACAAATAGATGGCGCAAATCGTCGACGTCATCAAATGCTTTGTCCTTTTTATTGCTAAACGCGGCTCAGATAGTTTTTATAAACCTGCGTGTGCTTGTCTCTGCGGCGTTTGGGGTCCAAGGCTCATGGATGAGAGAAATTCACGTCTTTTCACGTCCAGTGCCACAGTCTTCGTCCATCGCGAACACGATCGTTTACTGTATCTTCTTGCAGAATTTGGAGTTTGCCTTTGAAAATCAGGCCGCCGTCCATTTTCTATCCTCTCGGGTCCCGTTCAGGGTCACGGGACAAAATCCGATAATCTGCCATCCGCCCAACTGATTTAAGGCGAGAGAGGTCGCCGGATGAATCTGCTCATTCTTTCGAAACCGGACTCGACACGAACAACCCCCCCCCCCCCCCGACCCTCCAAATGCGAATGAATTTCAATTCTCGATTCTCGTATTTCGATCAGGAACATTTGATATCACCAGTCGTCCCCCAGTCGATGAATGGATTTCGATCAGGCAAAAAAGGGTCCCCAAAAACACTGTGCAGTGGCAGCGCCTTTTTGGCGCCAGTGTTGTTTCAATTCGCACGGCGCATTGCACATTTCGCGTTGCATTCAAATGGATTCGAGTGCTTCTCTGTTGATTCGTCTCACCCCCCAGCAACATTTAGGCAGCCATTGGTTCATCGCGCCTTAAGTCTTAACATGCAAAGTGGTTGAACAAGTTGTCTATACATTGCCATTGGACTTTCCGTTAGACTTTTATTATAGATGTGTATATATATATATATATAGAAGAGGCCGAGAACAAACGTGTTCCTGATGAGATGAGACCACATAAACCACGTTCACAATTATGGGTTTAGGCTCGGTTATTCCTACAGCGCTGCATGTACGCTTGTCCCTAAGGAGATTGTCCTAGGCTTTTTTTTTTGTTTTTAAATGTATTTGTGATATGCAATGCTGTCTTTTCCTTACTGTGTTGCAAAGAGATGGTCTGTCACTCGATTACAGTACAAACGGTACAAGCGTAAATGGGAGTCTTGTCCACTCTCTTGCAATCAATCTCCCACATAAAATTGAAAATGTCATCAAAACTCCCTCCAAAGTACGCTGTTATATTGGCGTGTCTTTTTCATACACAATCAGACAAGGACTGAGAAAGGCAAAGGATTCTGAGAAGCTAATCCTTGGTGTTTTGCTATTTGCTCAGGTAGAGCGACACCCTAAACGGGTCCCCAGTCGGGAGCAGTGCACACAATGTAAATGACGTTTTAAAAAAAGCTTTCCCCCTTCTGCTTGGGAAAACGGGTGGCCCGTTCATCTTCTGGGTGGCCAGACTAACAAACAACTCTATTGTCACTGTCACAGGAACAATGAAACATCTGTTTGGCATCTCAGGGCCGGTCTGGGGCCACCCGAGGCGAGGTGCTTGGCCGGGCAGTTCGGGACATCGGGTTCCCGCGGGGCCGTTCGAGCGGATGGCCGTGATGCCCGACCCGGTGGCAATGCAGGGGCGATCGGGAAAAATCAGAACCTACAAAAAACATGGAGGTAAAACGGTAGAGCGTGGCCAAGAGCTAGCTAGGACACTGGTGAAAAGGGCAGACAGGACGGAACGATAGACGGCTTACTGGAGGAGGCTACGTACGGTCGGCAGGCCGGCGGCGCGCGGGCTGAGGCGGAGTGTTCCCGCTGGGTCCCGTTCATTCGGTCACGTTTGGTTTTTGAAGGCACTGGAGGGAAGGAAGTGGAGGACCTGAGTGCAGGGAAGCAGGAGGCAAGGCGGGAGTCTCACAAATGATATTTCATTCCCAAAACAAGGTACACGGAAAACTATAAATACTCACTTCAAGTCCCCAAAATCTTTAATCCAAGTAAAAAAAAGAAACACGGAAACGAAAATACTGACCGCTAATCAACCTGACGGGATACGGAAACATGGGGTGAGACAAAACGAGCGTTGAAAGAAACCAGGGAACGAAATCCAAACAGATTGACGAGACAACGAGGGACACCTGGACGAGACACGAGCGGCTGGAGGGAGCTGATTGGTCGACGCGAGGTAGAAGGTTGATGAGAACAGGTGGACACTAAATGAGCACACAAGACATGAAAAACATGACAAAACTAAGCACAGACCGTGACCGTAAACCTTTGTTTATCTTGATTTTCACGGAGATGTGATTCAAGTGAGAATGACTCATTGTGAGAATGACTCCGTTCTTGTGCGAAACATTTGCTCACAATATTTCTGAGCGACTGCAGTTGACACGAGCCCATTCTCCCTCAAGCTCACTTCTCTTCAGGCATTTTAATAGGTCATAAAAATGTGGCGGGATCCATTGCACCCACTGCTGCGAAGTGTGAAAAGTACTTTGGCACCAAAGACAAAGAATTTAGGAAACACTAGAACGGGAACTGTTTGAATAACAGACAAGAATTCATCGGAACGCCTTTGCTATTCTTTCTTACCGGAATGGTAATTAGTGGTTACTACACGTATCCAATGCCATCGTTAGCATTTTTCTTTTCAGCCTTTGCCATGAAACGGCCAAGTCTGGTTTCTATCAAATCTTTCTTCAATGACATTTCCGCCCATTAAAAACACATGCGCTGCTGATTTCTTCCAAAGTCTTCTGTGATCGGAAGGGAGCCGGCCCAAAAGGTAAACGTGCTGTTCTTTGATTTGTGGCCGCAGAGGGTTTTTCTGGGAAATGTTCCTTCCTCTCAGACGCTCGACGATTCGATAGGGTCAGCGCGTTCACGGGCTCGGTTCACCTGAGGCGGGACGAGTCGGTGTGGTCCGCGCGCAGACACGATGTGGATCTGCACCTTCTACCCAGAAGACATTGAAGAACAGCACCTGCGGAAGAGATCAGCGAGCCGGGCGGGTCGAGACCTTTTTGATTGACGACGTCCATCTGTTATGGCCATATCGCAGGGAACGTCTATTGAGAAGATGCAGTGGCGACTCAGACGCTTCGACTGGAGATGAGCAGATCCCGTGGCGCTTTGTCATCCGCGGACAGAAGCGGCGTCGAGGTTTGAAGGTTTCAAATCAGCATTGCTACGGAGGAGAGCAGCAAATCATTCCGTCGTTTCTTTCAACGCCGATCAAAGGTCGGCTCGTTAATCCACATTTGAAGCTCTTCTTCAAGTATACAAATGCTTGCGTCTGCGGAGTGCCTGCCCAGGCATCGAGCGGGAAATAAAAAGATCTGCAAGAAAATGGATGGCTGGATATATATATCTATCTATCTATAGATAGATATAAAATGGCCATGAATTGCTATCGAATAGTTGGGATCCACTGTACATGCATACCGATAGCTGGAGATGTACCACGACGAAACGCCATGGATGGAAGACCTTTGACAGATATAGAAAAGATGGGTGGCTATATTAATTACTGATTTTTTGTGTATGAAAATGGTATAATTGTGTGTGGGGGGGGGGGGGGGGGAATACAGTGATTTGTTCATTAATTTCACTTTAAGAGATGAAAATAAACAAGTGATATGGGAAAATATGCATTTTTTTCCCCCCAAATTCGCTTTGTGTCCTTTAGAAGCAAATGAAGACGTGAACACTGACCAAAGCTTGGGGGTCAGTTGAAGGTCGTGACTGAGTCAAGTTGCAGCCTCCTCTGGTGTTTCTTCAGGCATGGAAGTTTTTGAACAATGTCAGAGATTGTAGACCTTTTCCTCTACGCACAACAACATTGCATTAGAAAAAAAAGATGTATTTATTTGAATAACGATAGCATGGATTTCACCATTTAGGAATTCCGAGCAATTCTACGCCGAGGACCTGCCCTGTGAGGAGTCGGGCTGCCACAAACCATTATTGTTGCTAGTCCATTAGTCACCAGTCATTCGGGGGAGGGTCCGCCCCTTCCGGGATGACCAGGCCTCAAACCTATACAGCAGGAAGTGCAGGCAGCAATTGACTGAAGGTTTGGTGAAGCGTCTCCAGAGAGGAAACTCACAATGTGTCCCTGGGCTCCAACTATCACGCAGTAATTGACCCCAAAAGTGCCGCGTTCTAAAATGTCTCCGCTTCAGAATCCGTATGAGAAGCTTCCAAAGGAAGGACATCATCAGCCCAGCCGCGCTTTCCCAAATTGCTTAAAAAGCAGCGCGATCTTGCTGGATGGAAAAAAGTCACGCAAAATTGGCAAAAAGGTTAGGGAATCCTAATTGGCCCAAAACGGGAAAAGTTCATGTCAGGCAGGTGGCGAGGAAAAAAAAAAGGTTTCTATCGGAGTGTATGTCAACATGTCGTCGCCATCGCAAGCGGATCGTGTATCGTGTATTGGCAAAGCCAGTTAAGTCAGCTTTCGTTGACCCGCGTACGATAGACTCGGACCCCCCTGCGGCCCTGCGCGGACGGATGCGGGCTCCCAGCAAGACCAAATGAAAGAACTGAGACTCGTCAATGATGACGATGATTTGGGGATTGGGGAGAAATCCTTTGCCCCCCCACTCACACATTGCAGCAGTTTCTGCTTCAACATTGGTCCCACGCGCTCCTTATGTTTAATTGTTGAACTTACACTTTGTCTCTTTGTCTCTTTTTAGTCCGCATTAGCTGCGTGTCATTTACAAGGCACCTGAAGGCAACACAATATACAATATAATAGTATCCAACATTTACTGTCATTGTGATTTGTTTGCATTGGAGAGCAAATCCACATCTGCGCGTGTGCTTCAGCGCCGCCAGAGGGCAGCAGAACCCTAACCCTGTCCAACCAGCGCACAAGCAACATGGAGTCGATTCGGCCTCCTCCTGTCCACGCGATGGCCACGCGTTCGTTCCCACGCAGCGCAAACACCGGAACAATTTGGTTTTGGGGGAACGTCCTCACACACCCGAGCGACTTTCACGGCTCGGAGCAGAACAGCGAGACAGCGAGAGTGTTGAGTTCGTGCCTTCGACTGCTCGGGAATGTTTTAGTGGTGTCACGAGGCTTCGATACGCATCGCTGAGTCCGGACTGTCTGCAGAACGCTAAATATTACACGGCGGAGGCGTGTATTTGGCATGAAACATTCAAGTCAGACCAAAGTTGACGTGCCATGGCAACGGCTGATGCGGACAGCAGGCAAAAGAAAGCGACGGCGGAATGTTGCCAATGAGTTCTTCATGTTTGTGCCTCGCCAGCCGAGCAGCCAAACGTGGAAACGCGCTTACTTTCGAACAAGAGCGTCCGCTGAAAGTCAAGTCGTCCGTCAAACCCTTACTCCTCCGGACGTGTTCAGTGATTTCAAAAAGAAAGAGCATGAAGCTCACACAAAGACAAATACAGAAAAGGAAAGGGCAACGGTATCGCTTGAACGAAAACAAAAAGAAACGGATTACTTTGACTTCGCAGCTCCGCTTACCTCATCTACGGGGTAAGCGGAGCTGCGATGTCGAACGGCTGCAGAGTACGCGGCTGGATCGGTCGAACGCCGCTCACGGTCGCGTCGGATCGGCGGGACAAAGCCGCGTGACGGCGGTCAAACACGCGCTGCGAGCGATTACGGATTCGGAGCGGAATTCTGAACCAAAACATATTCAAACCGCTCTGACAAGTGCAATTGATCCGAGAAGTTACGGAAATGTGCCCTAACTTATTGCGACCCGTTACTAACCGCCGTTGGTTGTTTTTTTTTTTTTTAATTGTCATAAAGTCGCAATAATACAAGATTGACGTCTTATTTTAGAATCAAGTCAAATTTGATTTGGAAAAGCACAGCGCAAAGTTGAAATAGTGCGGAAATGAAGTTGCGATGTAATGCTCATTTCTTTGGACAGACAATGGATTGTGTAAGAAAAAAAAGATGGTAGGAGAATAAAGTCGTATTATTCATGATTTGTTTGACGTGAAAATAAAAGAATACAACAAAATTTGCATGCTTCGTTTATCGTGAAACCGGCATGAATGGACGGATGGATCGATACGGAACACAATGCTTTTATTTGTGGAATCTTTTTCACAGGTCGACGCCCGCAATGGGTGAAATTGGCGAACCCCCCCCCCCCCCCCCCCGTTTTGGGGTCATTTCTCGTCCCGTCCGTTCTTCTCTCTCCGGACTCCCGAGAGCGTCTGCTCCCTCGCAGAGTCACCGTGACCTGGATCCATGCCCCCTCCTTTCTTATGCAATCCCTTCATCAGCGACTGCGTGCGTGTTTGGGCACGTGCGCATGAGAGCGAGCGAGAGATTGCTGCCAAGTTTCCCAATTTGCAACCTGTTTTCCGAAGAAAGGCGGCGCTCCGCGAAGAAGTCTACGAGCCGTACGGAACAGGAAAAACAGCGACTCACACTAGACGGTCTGACTTTTCAAGAAAAACGTCCGTCGACCTACAGTACAGACCGGTACCAGCGCCCGAACGAACGGTTGCTTGTTTTGACGGCTATTGGCAGGGGATATCGATTGAGCGCCAGTCAGTGGCTATTCGGCGCAATTACTAGTTTCTGACTAATAATAACTTGGCTCATTTCTCCCACGAAAGCATGCGGTTAGCCATCCAGGTGTACCCCCAACCCCAAAAGATACAACGGCAATTCGTCCGGGAGGCGTCCGAATCAGATGCCCCGCCCACCTCATCCGGCTCCTCTCGATGCGGAGGAGCGGCGGCTCGACTCTGAGATCCGTTCGCACTGACATTCAATTTGGAGTCTCCGATTCCGACTCCGTGTTTTGGGGATGTGGGAGGAAAGCGGAGTGCCCGGAGAAAAGCCACGCAGGCTTGAACCCCGCCCCTCAGCACTGCGAGGCAGATTTTTCTAAACAGTCGTCCACCCTTAATTAAGTTTTGGAGAAAAAAAAAAGTTCAAATGCTACAAAAATTAGATCAAAGTCAAATTGTTCAACGAAAAATAACAAATAATAATCAAATCAAGAAATATTTTGAGAATACAGCTCTAATTTTTTCTAATGTTTAAAGTCGCAATGTAACGAGATGAAGTTGGTCATTTCTCGACTTTCTAACTTTGGGCGCGAGAACCCTTCGCCCTCACATCGGAACCAAAAGACAATTTGGAGTCTTTGTTGAATCTGAATGAAGCCTTTCGAAGGCGTTTGCATGCTATTTGTGGCTTTTGGCTGGGTTCCTCCCACGTTCCAAAGATATGCATACGATGTTCATGGAAGACTTCAAATTCTCCGTGCGTGCGTCAAGGGACGTGCTTCCGTGTGTATTGGAAGCTTTGCTCTTGCCCGGACGCCACCGGTGCCAAACTGCAAACTTGGACGGCTTTCGCCCGAAGTGACCAAACCTCTTGACTTCGCTCCAGAGGACGAGTGAAAAAACAACAACAACAACAACGACGTTAAGATGGACACAGGGTGAGCGTACGAGCAAGAAGTGTGAGCTCTGGCTCCTGACACACACACACACACACACACACACACACTCGCGCATGGATTGCATGAAACCATAATCAGCGAGAGACTCCAAAGAATCCCAAAACACGACTTCTCAGCCAGTCAGCTAATTGCTCGTAAACATTGCACGATTCTTCTCCATCTTCTAACTTCTCATTATAACATGAAGAAAATACCAATCTGATCAAACATCTATGATGTAAAGAAGTCAACGTGCCAGGATAACGGTGGGGCTATTGTGCGTGGGTGTCACCAAAGCAGCGTCGTGGAGTTATGCTAACTTTCAATACATTTTGAAATAATGGCGATCGCGTGTGTCATCGCCGTGGTGACCGTGGAACCCACCCTACGTGAGTCCTCTTCGATATTGGCGGACCGTCGTGGACGCAAGCAGTGTCGCGTTGCAAAGGCGTTGAGGCTAACTGGACTGTCCGGACGGCTGTGTAAACTTTAGATTATATTATTTGATTTGAATTGATTTGATTATTTGGGATTTCGACGTGCTGTGGAAGAGATATGACATAATAGGTGACAACAGGGATGGAAAATAATTGCCAATTGCAGCCGGTGGAGCGGCGGAGCGATGGTTACCCTCATTTTAATCGATATCGGTATGAAGCGTTATTTATCTATCATTGTTTACTTCCGTCTTGTAGCTGCCGAGCGTCAAGGCTTTCGGAGTTACTTACGTGCAACTCGTGCAAATGTAAACACGGTCAATATTGAAATGTAAATGGGAATAGGCCAAAAAGCTCCAACATCTGCATGAAATGAAACTAGGACATTTGGACCTGCAGTGTGAATCCGGCCAAGGAATGCAAACGGGCTCCCCTCGTACGCAAGCATTTTGGCAACACACAGAGGGAAAAAACTCACGCACAAGCAAAACCCAGTGTAGGGTGGCCGTCTGCGTCGACAGGCTAAAACGAGAATAGACAGAGACGACCGAGGATAGAGTGGTTGGGATGAGGAAGATGCAACAGGGTTAGGGTATGGTCGTAATTCCGCTGGTATTGACTGAAGGCCTTCGGAGCCTTTTCTGCTCTCCTAATCGCGATCAAAAGCACTGACCGACATTACATTGTTAATGATTGTTCATATTTACGAGAATATCCATCCATCCATTTTCAACCAACCATTCTCCTGGTTGGGGTCACGGGCCGCCAAGCTCCTTCTTTACCACAACGGACCGATACAAAGTCCGCATCGCTGCAGACGCCGCACCGATCCGCCTGTCGAGCTCCCGTTCCGTTCTTCCCTCACTCGTGAACAAGACCCCGAGATACTTGAACTCCTCCACTTGGGGCAGGAGCACATCCCCGACCCGGAGAGGGCACGCCACCCTTTTCCGACCGAGGAACACGGTCTCAGATTTGGAGGTGCCGATTCTCATCCCGGCCGCTTCACACTCGGCTGCGATCCGCCCCGGTGAGAGTCGGAGGTCACGGCTTGATGACGCCAACAGAACCACATCATCTGAAAAAAGCAGAGATGCGATACTGAGGCCACCGAACCGGACCCCCTCTACGCCTCGGCTGCGCCTAGAAATTCTGTCCATAAAAGTTATGAACAGAATCGGTGACAAAGGGCAGCCTTGGCCGGAGTCCCACCCTCACCGGGAACGAGTCCGACTTACTGCCGGATATGCGGACCAAACTCTGACTCCGGTCGTACGGGGACCCAACAGCCCGTATCAGGGGGTTCGGTAGCCCATACTCCTGAAGCACCCCCCACAGGACCCCCCCGAAGGACAAGGTCAAACGCCTTCTCCAAGTTCACAAAACACATGTAGACTGGTTGGGCGAACTCCCATGCACCCTCGAGGACCCTGCCGAGGGTGTAGAGTTGGTCCACTGTTCCACGGCCAGGACGAAAACCGCACTGCTCCTCCTGAATCTGAGATTCGACTTCCCGACGGACCCTCCTCTCCAGCACCCCTGACTAGACCTTACCAGGGAGGCTGAGGGAACACTATGGCCACTCCCACAGGTGGTGAGCCCATGGGAAGGGGGACCCACGTTAACCTTTCGGTGCATGGGTGCAGGCCCGGCCTTCGCGCCCCACCTCCGGGCCTGGCTCCAGTGACCCGCATCCGGGCAAGGGAAACCTGAATCCATTTATAGTACTCGTCATAGGGGTTTTTAGAGCCGTGCTTTGTCTGGTCCCTCAATCCCCAGACAACTTAGCTCCTAGGATCATTGGGACACACAAACCCCTCCGCCACGATAAGGTGACGGCTCAAGGAGGGGTAAATAAAATGTCATTGTTTGAAATTGATCGGACTCGTGAAGCTGGGTAGCTTCCAGCTCTGAGTATCAAAAGGTACTGAGATGTTTTCTTTTAGCACACGTCTGCTAAGTCCAATTCCGGAGGAGACCAGAGACTAAAATATCTTCGCTCTATAGAAGGAAGTGAAGGTTGTAAAGGAACTCTAGCACCTTGTTGACTCTCCGAAACCCCCACTTGATTTATTTTCTTTCATTTAGATGTAGTAGAGCATATTAAAAAAAATAAAAAATCATCATCATCTGTAACACACATGCATGCATGCACATGCACGTGCACGTGCACGAGCACAAGCACAGTTGCTCCTGATGACTCACTCGTCCCCTCTCCTATATTTGGAGTTATCTCAGGGCTAAGCCAAACACTTGGAAGAAGCGTGAAACGTGTGTAAGATTGGGCCGACCGGATTAGATGGAAACAGCGGCATTATTGCTGCTTGCTCTCATTTGGGTGCATGCTCACCCGTGCTCCCCGTGCTTCTTGTACAATTGCTTCATTTCAAAAGAACAAAACTGAAACTTTCGACTTGTGTTCATTCTTTTTTTTGGTCTACCAATGGATCATTTGCCATCGTCTCTCTCTCTCTCGCTCACACACAAACCACATAATAGTACCCTAAGCTGGATTGAAAGAGTATTACACGGTTCAAGCGACACCATTCATTTCTCCCATACCTTTAAGCAAATCCATCCATCCGTTTTCTGAGCCGCTTCTCCTCACGCGGGTGGCGGGCGTGCTGGAGCCAATCCCAGCTATCATCGGGCAGGAGGCGGGGCACACGGGGAGAACATGCAAAGTCCACACAGGCGTGGCCGGGATTTGAACCTCGGCGCTGTGAGGCAAGACGCTCTATCCGGTCGGCCACCGTGCCGCTGCCTTTAAGCAAATAAAAACAAAAACAAAAAAAAAAGGCAAGCGATTGGATTTTTTCAGAACAGACCTCAATCGTATGTGAAGAATTTTTTTGTAGGCCGACCCCATTGGCCATTCAACATAAGGTTTTTCTTCAGAGCACACCAGCGCAGTTCATTTTGTTTTCAGGCAGAGCATACAGACTCACTATCGGGACGAGAGCCACTTATAGTTTTCATTAACCAAGCGGAGGCTTTCGGGAATCACGTAAAACAATTGAATGGAAATTGTTGAAAAGAAAACACACACCAGTCACTAATTGGAATTTGGCCATTTGCATCCCGGAAAAAAAAATAAAGCCCTGACGATTGCATTTGGTTAGTATGACACACCAAAATACGTTCATTTCTGATAATGTTGAAGCGTTTCAGTTTTTCAGTTGCTTAAAGCACCTCAACAATTCACGGGAAACTTCACGGGAAACCGGCGCGTCCGAGGCCGAACAATCGAGCTGAGATTGAACCGCCGGGCGCCTTCCTGAGAGAGCCCACCGTGGCTGACGTTGCCACGTCCAAAGCGCGCGTTCACGCAACCTATGCGGATTGCGCAATCGGGCCTTCGCTCAGACCAGCCGCCACGTGTCAACGTGTGTGTACCCGCCCCACTTTAGCTGGTTAGTGTGAAAGAGACTACGGATATTATGATGGCTCATTGCTGGTGCTTTTCAACCAACAGCTCGATTCATTGTGAGAATATCATCAACAACATATCACAGTAATACCGTACGGCGAGGTACTCTCTGATTCGCAGCCCTCGTTAGTATCTAAAACCACGCGGAGAGAATTGGGTGGCGACGCAACAATGGCGAGTCACCCTTTCGCGTGGGAGGAGAAGTGTCGACAGCCGACGGCGGGTTCCTCTGGGTAAACAAAATGTGCCGCATCACGCCGGCGACAGGATGCTCCTCGGGCATGTTGTATGCTTCATCTGGGATTGAAGATGACGTGTTATAACCGAATGCGGCTTTGACTTTGCTTGACAAACATTGTTGCCGATCTCAGCCCCCACGCCCCTTGCCTATAAGTCATCCCTTACCACCCGCGCCGCCGCTGCCACCCCGATCTTCATCATCCAGCGTCACTCGAACAATGCTGACATCACGCTCATTATGCAATTCAATCAACGCTGCTTTTTTTAGCCACCACCCAGAGACAAGGGGTCACTCAAGCATTCGCATCTGCCCGGAGGAGAGTGTGTAGGTGTGTGTGTATGTGTGTGTGTGTGTGTGAGAGAGAGAGAGCGCCGCAGTGTTGTGCACACATGCAGGAGAGAAGGTCTGCATGTTTATGTCCGATGCAATTACCCAGATTTGAAGCAGAAACGAAAGGAGGAAAAAGCCAGAGCAGCCCAAGTCCAAGCTGGCCGCACAGGTCAGAGGAGGAAGTCCCTCACACACAAACACATACATGTAATTCGTGGATGCATGCATATATATATATAGATATATGAAATAAGAACATTTATTTACATTTTCTTTGCATAGTTTCCCCACTTTGTTTTAAGATCATTAAATAAATGTAAATATCGATAACCCGAGGAAACATAAAATGCGCTTTTTAAATGGTGATTGCATTTATTACGGGGGAAACAACTGTTCGAAGCTATCTGGCCCTGTGTGAAAATGGAATCGCTAATACATGTCCTCAGAACAACCAGCCAGTCGGCCACATTGAACTTCAATGAATACCATTTTTTTAAGCCATTCCAAATGTGATTTGCGGGGGTGTTTTTGAATCGTTGTGCTGCTGCAGAATCCAACTGCGCACACAAACTGATGACGTGCTGGGTTGCTTCGTGGCCTCTGGGATGAGTCGTCGCTGTGCTCTTAGGGTTAATTATGTAGCCTGGCCACTCCTGGGAAGGTTCGCCACTGTTCCGTGTTTTCTCCATTTGTGGATAATGGCTCTCACCGTGGTTCGCTGGAGTCCTAAACCTTTAGAAATGACTGTAATTCTTTCCAGACTAATGTCAATTGCCGTACTTTATTTCTCACCTGTTATTTCTCTCCGGCGTGTCCCGGGTCGCCCCCGGGGTCTCCGCGCCCGGAACACCTCACCGGGGAGGCGTCCGGGAGGCTTCCGTTCCATTCTTCCCTCACTCGTGAACAAGACCCCAAGATACTTGACCTCCTCCATTTGGGGCAGGATCTCATCCCCGACCCGGAGAGGGCACGCCACCCTTTTTCCGACTGAGGACCACGCTCTCACATTTGGAGGTGCTGATTCTCATCCCGGCCGCTTCACACTCGGCATCATCTGCAAAACGCAAAGATGCAATACTAAGGCCACCAAACCGGACCCCCTCTACGCCTCGGCTGCGCCTGGAAATTCTGTCCATAAAAGTTCTGAACAGAATCGGTGACAAGGGGCAGCCTTGGCGGAGTCCAACCCTCATCGGAAACGAGTCCGACTTACTGCCGGGAATGCGGACCGAACTCTGATGCAAGGAGGAATGGCAGATGATCCCCTCATCCAGTCTGAATACTTATGGCTGTGTGATATTTCAGTTTTTCTTAATTTTTCCTAAATCTGCAAAAATGTCAAGAATTCCGTTTTTTTTTCTGTCAATATGGTTTGCTGTGTGTACATTCATGTGGGAAAGATGAACTTAAATGATTTTAGCAAATGGCTGCAATATAAAAAAAGAGTGAGAATTTTAAGGGGATCTGAATACTTTCCGTACGCACTGTACATAGGTAGAAGGGTTTTACATCATTTTGAGGTCAACTTTGGGCGTGTGTATTACGGTATTTTAATTTAACGAATCTTAACTTAATGTTTGTTCAACATCTTTTTTTTTTTTGGGTTCATAATGGCATTTGACATATTATGCTCTTTTAATAAGAGCTCCCAGTGGGAACTTCCCACTGAGGAGTACAAAGCAAAATGACTTTGCCTGTTCCATTGGTCGGTAGCGTTCATCACTAGCGTACAGCCTGAAATGTGTTGCACTGCTTAAAATAGAAGCAGCCCGTATGTCTTAAATCCTAACCTTTCTTTTTTTTGGCTATGGTGTGGATCCGTTTGGGACTGCTTCAATGTCCGGACGCAGCAGACCGCGAGTTAGTGACCTCTGTTTTAAACGATATCGCAACAATCGTGCAAGCCAGCGTGAGCTCTTTAGCTGCGTAGCACACTATGCTAGTTAGCTCGCGGGCCAGCGAACGTAATAAATAGGTAACTTTCCCGAAAAAGTGCCAGTTGTTTGCATCTACGGAGCCAAAGCTGTTCCGCCAGCGGCTCGCTGCGTGTTACCACAACAATGAAAATGGATTGAGTCCCGAAAAAAAGTCTCGTGTCCATTGTATTAATGAATTTTGTGTCATGTTAACACATGAGATTCGTGGCTGTGCATTTCTGATCTTAGACCAGCTGACGAGGAATAAGACAAATATTCTTTGTACGACTAAGTTTATGGAAGTGTTCAATTTGTTCCAACTAAAATGAAGAAACCCGGAAAGAGAAAAATACTTCCTTCATCTTCATCTTGGATATATGATAAGGATCCAGTTGACGCTCCTTCTTCTCTGGCCACATTTGCCCCATTTGAGGTTTTGCCACTTACAGATCATCAGATTGGGCCCCTATGATTGGACGGCACTCATAATTCAAAGAGATATATATTCATCTATGGGTTTTGGGCCAGGAACACCTTCTTAATCCCCAAAACTACACTCACTCATATCAAGCTTACACTACTTTGAGATGTGCCCATGCACTGTATATCTGAGGATCCTCAAGTGCAGGCCTGGCCGTGGCATCAAAGGTTTTAGCCTATGAAAGAACATCTCCTCCCCTGGATGAGACCTTGGTGAGCTTGTCCAGCGGGTCAGGTGACTGGGCCAGCTGGCTATTTCCCTTCATAGCGCGATGCCATAGTGTCACGGGCGCTCCTCTCAAGGAGGCACTGGGAAGTGGAGCGACGTTAGCGAGGCAGCGGACCGAGCCGCGTCTATTTCGAGGCGAAACCCGACGCAGGGTTCTGGCGAGTCGTGCTAGAAAAATAAGCAGGGAGAGAGACAAAATATTCAGTAGGAAAACATTGCGTGCCTCAATAAAGGCTCTCGGCCTCGATTTGGGATTCTCACGGAGGAGAGTTGTGGTGTCGGCTTTAGGGATTGCATAGGAGCCACCGCGTCTTCTGGTGGTACACCGACGTGCGGCCATTCATTTTCTGTACCGTATGACTTTTCCTCATAAGGATAGAGGTAACGCCCCACGGTCTCAGTACAGTTTGGATTGGAGCTGTCAGAGAGGTGGGATTTGTTTTCTTTTGCACCATATATACCTACGACTGCAGTTTGCAGTGTTGAAGAAATGCATTGCACCGTCGTGAGAGGTGTTTGTCGCATTTCGCTGCCTTTATGGACGGATGGACAGCAAGACTGCGACGTGTGCGGCTCGCTTGTTGTGTGAGCACATATCATAGTGTGATATCGATGCAGTGACGAAACTGCTCTTGTTACCGCATACACGATAACACTTTCAGATGACCGAAATAGATCATGTGCTTTGTGCACAACCTCTACATTCAGCTCACATACTATTTTACAAGCACACACGCGCCGCACTCGTGTGCTACTTGTGTTAGCCCTGAGCAGTCCAGCACCTGTCTGGTGTTGTGTTCACAGGGAACTCCGGTCAGCCGTGAGGTCCCCTCACCCCCAAAACCAGCATGAGAATAGAAGCTCTATTTACGAGCTGGTCGATAAGTCAGCCGGCAACAAACAGGCAGCGAGGAGGATTGGAGACATGCAGACACACGAGGTGACACATGCAGTCATGTTGGATAATCCTGACTTCCTCGATACCGATGTCACTTATTGTTCGTCTGTCTGTACCCTACGACGGAGCGGCGGCCAATTCGGGTGTACCTCTCGCCCCCACACTTTCTGTCCTCATATTTGAAACTTCTCATGTAAAAGTATGGAGAATGGACGAAAGGATATACGAATGTCATTTTCATTTTCGGCTTTGAACGGTTTATTTTAGCCAAGGTGGATGAGCGCTTAGCGCGGTTCCGTCGTGGCCGTTCAACTCCACCAAGTTAGCACGTTCTCCCCGTGCCTGCGTGGCTTTTCTCCGGGTACTTCGGCTTCCTCCCACATCCCCAAAACATGCCTGCTAGGTTACTTGAAGACTAAAATTGTCCATAGGTGTGAATGTGAGTGCGAATGGTTGTTTGTCTCGATGTGCCCTGCAATGACTTGTGTACACATTTCCTCACGCCCAAAGTCAGGCCACTCACGGTAACAAAAGAAGGACCGGACTCGACACGGGTTGGAAAGAGAAGGAAAATGTCAAACGAAAAGAATATACACAATACTCCTGCAGCACTATGCCTTATCGTTTATTATCAACATTAAGGTGGCATGTAGTGTTTTAAGTCAGTTTTAAGTGGAGTCATGTTTGCAGATGCAAAAAGGAAGCCCACAAAGAACACAAAATAGTAACACTGGTATACTTGAACACCAAACATTATTTCCATACGTTTGGGCGTGTCTGGCATTGGGTTTCTGCAATCTGTACTGGGAACAGTCACATATCAAGGCTATCAAAGCATTATGGAGCCAAATGTGCTGCTCATTGTCAAAAAGCTCAGTTGAAGTTCGAGGCCGTTGGGCCTCCAACGGGATTAAAAACAAAACAACGACAACATTCCTCTGTGGAAGGAGCTGAAACGTGCAGTTTGCTCTCAGAGAGTACAGGAGGAGAGCAACACAAATTGTTTTCATCGAAACATATTTTGAGAGCGCACGCTGGACGACCGGTTAGCGCGTTTGCCTCACAGTTCTGAAGACCCGGGTTCAAATCCCGGCCCCGCCTGTGAGGAGTTTGCATGTTCTCCCCGTGCCCGCGTGGCTTAATTGAAGACTCTAAATTGCCCGCAGGTGTGAATGCGAGTGCGGATGGTTGTTTGTTTCTATGTGCCCTGCGATTGGCCGGGTACCCCGCCTCTCGCCCGAAGTGAGCACGCCCGCGACCCGCGTGAGGATGAGCGCAACGGCAGATGAATGAATGAGCGAACGTATTTTTCGAGAAGGGTGCCAATATTTTGGTCCAGGCTAGCTTCGTTAGTATTTGTATTTCCTTTTACTGTAAATCATTATATTGGACTCATTTGTTTGAGTTACAGTATTGTCTTGAGATACAAGTTGAATTCATTCCGTGACCATGCTCTTAGCTCGAAACCTTTCCAAACATATTTCCCCATTCGAATGCAATTCATCTGTTCCAGTCCCCCCCAAAACACCAGAATGTTTTGTCAAAACTTTTTTGATAAAAAGACATGTAGCAGCATATTGTAAAATATGCTCCTAAGAACATCACAGAAGAGTGAAAAGATAGCAGCTTTTTTTCTGAAGTGTGACAGACGGAACTTTCACTTGAATGCTCTCCCCACGCTGGCTTTTTGCGTGATGCTAATCGTTAGCCTGCGGGGTAATGGGAGGGCACTAACAATTTTGTCCGCATCCGCAGGCGGCCTATAATCCAATTGAAGGAGTACGCACTGTATATGATGGAACAGCACTATTCACTGCGAACACTATTTTATGTGAAAGCAAGACACACATCACATATGAAATAAAACACAATGATGAAGTGTGCTCCAATGTACAGTATATGATCAAAGCACAGCCAAAAAAAAAAGAAGAAAGACTTTTATCATTGCGCGTTTAAGTTCCCAAAAATTTGAAAGGCGCAGCAGAGTGAAATGTTTTCCAGCAGTTTGTCATGCATATAATACCCCCTTTATTGTGCACCCTTTTTGGCCTGCCGGTTCTAGTTTTTCATTTGCAGCGCTTGACATGACAATGATTGTGTCATGATCCTCTGAGGGGCTTCCATCTCTGTTATGTCAAAAATGAGCCGCTGTCGAGTCTCTTCAAAGCAATCGCTGATTGCCAGATGAGACAAATCAGTTGCGGGAATGTATAGCGCTGAGTAACGACACTCAAAATTGCTCTTATTAAGAATAAGGGCACGTGCACACACACACCCCAAGTGGTGCTCAAACACCTGCCCTTTGGCCTTGGATGAAAAGAATGCCTTTTTTCCCCACATCCCCACTTCTAAGCGGACGTGCGCACTTGTGCAACCAACCACGTTATCTCAGTCGACTTCGCCTCTCTAAAATATTGTTGTTTTTTTCTTCTCATTAAAACGCGTACAGTTTGTAGGTTAGCTAATCGTGGAATTGAACTCCAGGCTGAAGTGAGCAGTGAGAGGCAGCGAGGGACGAATTGAAAGCAACGGTGCCTGGTCACACGGGGGACACAGGTCAACCAACCTCAACGGACCGGTTTCCAAGTTGAAGCAAATATTGTTTTATTGGGCTTACACAATATGCACGTGCGTGATTTTAGGAACGTGGGAGGAAAGCGGAGTGCCCGGAGAAAAGCCACGCGGGCACGGGGGAGAACACGCAAATTCCACACAGGAATTGAACCCGGGTCCTCAGACCCGTGAGGCAGATGTGCTAACCCGTCGTCCGCCGTGCCGCCACAGTATTACTCAATAGCCGATCAGATGCTTATTGACTCATGATGGGAACGACAACTGCTTTCTTTTTTTTGATAAGCTGAATATTGATCTAAATTGGTTGCTTTCATTTCCCTGTGTGGCTAATGCGCTCTTCTAAAAGATGTTTGACTCCCCCAAAATGACATTTTTAGTAACACCGAGCACTCTATACTTTTTGTAATTGTTTCTTTCTTTATTTAGCCATGTTCCTTCCAGTAATTCAGTGCGCTACTGGCCTCTTAGCGGTGCAGAATGCGGATGCAACGTTCCAGCCGAGTGTGAGAAAACGGGAAATGTGGACTGAATGCCACCATTAGCCGTGAAGCGCAATGGCATCGGCGCCAATAGGGGAAGAGCCTGCAACGCACAATGGCTCTTCTCTCACAATCCGAGCTCTGCTGTAATGAGCAACTTGACACATTGAGCAACAGATCACATATCGCGTTGTGTGCAAGAAGAAGGGGAGGGACAACGCGTGTGGAGCGTTCTCCCAGGAAGCCCCTCGGTCTTCCCCTTCTTCTTGCGCACGTCCGCCTCCCCTCGTGGCTGTTGGCTGTTATGCCGTGACAACGCAGCGTGGGTTTCTTCATTCTGCCGTCATTACAGCCCTTCCCAATCTTCAAAGATGCTTTTTATCCGGACTTTGAACTGAACTGCGTTGCTACTCACCCATTTTGTTTCTGGAATTGTGGCGGCTGTCCATTCGAATACGATTCGATAGTAACGGCCCTACAATCGGCCGATCGCCAATTCTCCCGATCTCAACTCGTCAATAAAGCAAACCTGTTCTAGACGACCGGTGAGAGCGTCAGCCTCACAGTTCCGAGGACCGGGGTTCAATCCCCGGCCCCGCCTGTGTGGAGTTTGCATGTTCTCCCCGCTTTCCTCCCGCATCCCAAAAACACGCGTGCTAGGTCGATTGAAGACTCTAAATTGTCCGTAGGTGGGAATGTGAGTGCGAATGGTTGTTTGTTTGTATGTGCCGGCGACCAGTTCAGGTGTACCCCGCTTCCTGCCCGAAGAGAGCTGGGATGGGCTCCAGCACGCCCGCGACCCGCGTGAGGAGAAGCGGCTCAGAAAATGGATGGATGTTCTAGAAATGATTTTCTGTCTCAACGTAGGCGAGACTAACGAGCTGTCAGAAGCTGTGGACTTTCCAAAAGAATGGAATGGGTCACAAATTGCCATTACTTGCTCCCGGTCTGGAGCTCCATGGAAAGAAAGATCTTGCCTCGAGGGGCGAGGATGATCAAGGGAAAGGGAAAGGAGCAAGGCGGCAACCTGTTAGTGATCTGAAAGCAATTGGGACTTCAGTCCAAGAGTTGCTAACGCACAGGATTGACTTTCTGTCAATCCTGCAGTGCCTGCAAGGTCCCCTTGCTGAGGAAGACCTGCAGACGCCATGGAAGGAAGTACGGCGTTTACTCTGCATGTGCGTATATACCATATATATCGATGTATGTATACATACTGTCGTAGGTACAGATTCCAGAATTTCATGAGCCAGCACCAGGTCTTGTGTGTTTCAAGGTTTTGTTTTATTCACGACTCCTTTCATAAACATCTTGATATGTATAACCCATATACTGTACTCTACACCGCATACTGTATTATGCATGTTTCCTATTCGTATTAACCTGAGGCCAGAAAAGGAAATTGCGCTTGCCGACTATGGGGGGAGCCCTGGAGCCAAAAAAAAACAAAAGGCAGAAAACAAAGAAAGCAATTTTTCTTGAGTGCGACTTGGAGCGCACTCACCCTTCCGGTCGCTCCAGCCGATGCAGAGCAGCCGTGAAACCGCGGGAGACAAATCATTCCCTGGCTCGCGGGTAGATGTTCCATTAGATGCACCACCTCCAACCGTCTGGAATTCAATTATGTAAAGAACGAGTTCCGAAATAAACGAGGGGCTCTCATGTTTGATTCATCCCACGCACGAAATACCTCCCGCGTAAAATAGCTGTGCCCCCTGGTCCCGCTCTATGTTTTCCTTTCAAATTAGAGGTGCAGTACTTTTCACATTTGCAAAGATTGTCGTGAGTTTCATTATGTAATGGAGCTACGAATACGAATACGAATTTTCTTTTTGGGTCATAAACAAATTGGACGTCCTACAGCTTCCCAAAAAAGGATTCGCTGAATTTGGCACCGTTTCTAATATACAGCGCCACCAGAAACTATTCACAGCCCTTCATGTTTTCCACATTTTGCTGTTCCAGATTTATTCTAAAGCTGATTTGAGTATAGTTTTTAAAAAAAAAAAAAAAAAAAAAAAATGCAAACATTCAAAAGTAATACAGCGTCACCATTTTTCTCACTAATTGTACTTCCAAAGGTGCTATTGACCTGAAAATGTCACCAGATGTTGAGAACCACCCAAGTCATCCACGCAAACAAAGAAAGTAGAACAAATAAGATCAGAAATTAAGTTGTGTGTAATAATGAGAATTGACACAGGGAAAAAGTATTGGACACGCCAACTGGTATTTATTTCATACTTTGTGCAAAAGCCTTTGTTTGCAATGACGGCTTCAAGATGCCTCCTGTATGGAGAAACTAGTCGCATGCATTGCTCTGGTGTGATTTTGGCCCATTCCTCCACACAAGTATTCCTCAAATCTTGAAGGTTCCGTGGACCTTGAGTTTCAGTCCTTTCCGTAGATTTTCGATTAGATTCAAGTCAGGTGATAGGCTGCGCCAGTCTATCAGTTGTTGTTTTTTTTGAAACCAATTGAGAGTTTCCTCAATTGCCATTCCTCCTTGCAGATCCTCTCCAGTTCTGTCAGGTTGAATGCTGAACGTTGGTGGGCAGCCATTTTCAGGTCTCTCCAGAGATGCTCAATTGGGTTTAAGTCAGGGCTCTGGCTGGGCCATTCAAGAACACAAGTCACGGAATTGTTCTGAAGCCACTCCTTCGGTATTTTAGCTGTGCGCTTAGGGTCATTGTCTTGTTGCAAGGTGAAACTTCGGCCCAGTCTGAGGTTCTGAGTATTCTGCAGAAGGTTTTCGCTGTTATCCCTGTACTTGGCCGCATTCATCTTTCCTTCGATTGCAACCGGTCGTCCTGCCCCTGCGGCTGACAGCATGATGCTGCCACCACCGTGCTTCACTCTTGGGACAGGGGATGAGCAGTGCTCGGTTTTCTCCACACATACTGCTTTGAGTCAAGGCCAAAAAGTTCTTTCTTGGTCTCATCAGACCCGAGAATCTTATTTCTCACCATCTTGGACTCCTTCAGGTCTTTTTGTTTTTTAGCAATCTCCATGCGGGCTTTCACGCGTCTCGCACTGAGGAGAGGCTTCCTTCCGCTGGGCCACTCTGCCATAAAGCCTGCAGTGATGGGTGACTTTCTAGAACTTTCTCCCATCCCCCGACTGCATCTCTGAAGCTCAGCCACAAGTGATCTTTGGGTTCTTCTTTACCCCTCTCCCACCGAGGCTCTTCTCCCCCGATTGCTCAGTTTGCTCTCGGGAGGGTTCCGGTCGTCCCGAACGTCTTCCATTTCAGGATTATGGAGGCCGCTGCGCTCTGAGGAACATAACGTGCAGCAGAAATGTTTTTGTAACCTTGGGCAGATTTGTGCCTTGTAAGGTCTTACATAGACCGGTGTGTGGCTTTCCTAATGGAGTCCAATCAGTATAATTAAACACAGCTGGACTCCCATGAAGGTGTAGAACCATTTTAGGGAGGATCAGAAGAAATGGGACAGCACCCGAGTTCAATATATGAGTGTCACAAAAACGGGTCTGTGTGATATTTCAGTTTTTCTTTTTGAATCAATCTGCAGAAATATGGGGTGCTGTGTGAGGGGGAAACAATGAAAATGATTTGAACAATATAACTGCTGCAATATAACAAAGAGTGAACAACCTTTCTGTACCCAGTGTATACTTCGTGAGAAAAATGGTGACGTGTTAAGTACTTATTTCAGCCGCTGTAGGTACGTACGGAAGTATTCCTACTCTTGGCTGTGACACGCAAACTTAAGCTCAGGTGCATCTGATTTCCACTGACCATCCTTTTTGCTCCTTTTGTAACATCGCAAAATGTGGAAAATACTTTGCGGTGGCACTGTACAAACCTAACCCCAAACACCTTTTTTCACTGGAGTTCTTGACTTCCTAAAAGTCCTACAGAACATAGCGATGTTTAAAAGCACAGAACGGAGCTTGCTTGTGAGCATAAAGTATGAGAAATGATTGAGTGCATCGCTAGCCCTGTATTTCCTCGGTCCAAACCACGCTTCAATGAAATAATAACAATTCTGCATCATCTGTCGAATGGAATCCAGTCTTCTCTTGTTTGTGGGTGCCAACAAAGATGGTCATCATTTGTCGAACATCATTCAGAAGGAGCCGACGGACGGGATTTGATTGAAAAGCCTCGAAGGCCTCTGTGCGGCCTGCAAATCGCTGCAAAGGCTCGCAGAGGGAGAACGATATACAAGGAATGCCGCACACGCTCAGGAGGTTGGCCCGAACCCAACGTGTTACCTCAGAAGGTCAGCGTGTGGAAAGCCGGAAGGTGACACCTCCCGACACAGACTCCGCATCCTCAGAAACACAAAGGCGAGGGAGGGAGCGGGTGCGCGGGTGCGCGGGTGCGCACGCACGCACGGTACGCATATTCACGTACGCGAGGGCGGTCGGTGCGCGCTCCTTTTCTAATGATGATGAAAAGCTGCAATTCTACCCGTCCTGTTACACGGTCACACACAAGTCAGCAGCTGCTCATTTTCTGCTGCTCGTGGAACTCCGTGAATTCGCCACAGGCTATTCAAATGAGGACAATATCTCAGCTCAAGAAAAGAAAATAGAGAGAGAACCTTCTGATAAGAAGCTTGCAGATACTGTATGACAGACAACATAAGATTTCTGTGGAACTGAGACTAGTGGAGGCAATGACGTATTTGATGTTTCGTGCAGGCGGCACGCCGAGAGACTGGTTAGCGCATTCGCCTCACACTTCTGAGGTTCTAATGCATGTTCTCCCCGCTTTCCTCCCACATCCCCCCCAAAAAAACACGCACGTTCATTGACAACTCTGAATTGCCCGTAGGTGTGAATGCGAGTGTCCCGCCAAATTGCCAAAAGTCGTTTTCGACGATTTTTGAAAAATATTCGTTTGGTTTGAATTCTTTTTATCTTCGGTTGTCATGTGTTCATTTGTAAAACAAGACAAAAATTGGCACCAAAAAAAAAATCATCCAATTTTTGCCGATTTGCAAAAGGCGAATATCATCTGATGAAATCGTACTTATTTAAATATCACTTGTAACTGAACCAGCAAACGTATTGGTCCATTCCTGGATCATATTTCTGTTGCCAAATGAGTGTGTGCATTCGAAAGTTGACGTGAAGTAAGCTTAAGTTCCCCCCAAAAGGTTGCAGTGCATTTTAGGTTCATCGTGAAATTCCATCCAAAAGTAGGGGCCACCCTCTTTTGGAAACGTCTTGGTTACTGATGAAGGCGTTGACCTTGCCTTCTGTCTGATGCCGCAAAACTGTTGCAGACTCAGCTGGGTTCCATAATCCTGTGGCCAGCGTCTCCCGTTCACCTTCCTCTCCCGCCCGCTCGGGTATCACCGCACGGCTTCCCCTCTTTGTCCTCGCCCGACACTCGACTTTGTCCGCGTCAGATGCGAGTGTTTCCTTCTCGCTCTCCTTTTGGTCCGCCATCGAAACCGCTAGCGTGTAACACTGAAGGCTGGGGCTTTGAATCCGAGGATGAAAGAGTCGATCATATGATGAGAATCCTAATGCAGAGAAACGAACTCACTTTTGACAAGCGAATTTCACAGTGTAGCTCACGACTGACGCATATGTCGAGTGCAAGTTGACTTGGTCTAGCCATTCTCCTTCAAAACATATACAGAAATCACAGAAGTAAAACTTCTCAGTTCTCAGTCACATGAAGGGTTGTGTTTTTGCATGTCGCATGTTGAACCCAGAAGTAGGGCTCTTTTCTTGCTTTTCACAAATGAAAGGATTCTTCTGGTTTCGTCCATCGAAGCCCAGCGGTTATCAGAACATCTTACCATTAGCATTCAAGCAATGAGTTCAACTTATCGGTCGGCATCAGCGAGGTCTTTCGAAGGCTTCCGAAGAGGCTTTGTTGTTCTCTAAATGCCAAAATGCATCCACAAAGCAAGCAGAAAATAAAGCGAATGCATTTTCCATTGAATGCGCAGTTGCGATTCCACTTGTGTGTATAAGTGTCTCTCCTAATTCTTCAGGTGCTGTTTTTCAGGGTTTCCTTTATGTGTTTTCGGTCTGAATTTCCATTCTGCCGCCATTTAGTTGTGATAGCGTCCCACAAATAATAATGGCTAGCAATAAAGTGGTCAGGCAAACATGCAGCAACCTTCCTATGTTGCTGCACTGGCTCATTAGCGAAACCTGCATATCGCTTGCTGAAAACGCTGCCTGCCAAGAGATTCAAGAATAAAGTGACTGACACATTTGTGAGATACACAACAGTCATCTCCAAGATTTGTATCGGCCCAAAGCCAAGGCAGTGAGAGGACCCGCTTTTCAGAGCACATGGCCGACATAATTCATGAGAGATCTCGCTCGGAAAATCCCCAAATAACTCCCACTGGCAAAAAAAAAGGAACAAGTCTGTCTCTCAAAGACATCAAGCAAGCTAAAACGGATTTTTAACGGAACAGAATTTGTGATCTTTCTAAATCCCGGAGGATGAGGAAATCATTGTCTGAGGGGTCAAAGGACACACTGTAGATGAATGATATGATTATTGCAGGGAAGGAAAGTATGCCGGACTCCTTGAAGCGGCACTGGGATTGTTGTTTGAGCAGGAACGAGCGCTCCGGATGGCGCTACAACAACAATTGCTTGCTGGAAGGGCAAAATGTACCTTTCGATTGGGATCATGCACTCATACTTGACAGGAGGTACGTGGTGCTAGCTTGACTGGCGCTCTGTGCGAGACCACTCCCCCAAATCCTCTTCCTCATAGTCATCATTATTGCCCGCAGCAGGGCGGGCTGGCGCAGCCGGTCCTCCGCCCCTTTGTCGTAAATTAGAAATAAATAACATTAACCTTTCCAAGTCCAATCAGAATGCAAGGTAAGAAATCGTGTATTGCTGCAGGCTGTGTACCAAAATGGACAGCACATGCAATAAATAAAAGCTAAAAGGAGCACGCGAAAAGGGTCGCAAGGTCACAAAACAAAGGACACGTTGTATTCCTTTCTTTGTACAGAAAATGCATACGTAAAAAAAAATGGGACATTTTTTTGTCTCTCGGTCACTACGTCGTCACTTAGCGTCACTATTCGACCATCAAATACGTGAGCGTCATCGACTTTACCGTGACGACCACAACAAAGTAACCGTGCTGGTTGGTCAAATGCGGTAACGACGCAGTCTGCGACAGAGAGTGGCCTTGGCGTGATTCACCAACCGACGGCAGTTTTGTAGCCAGGTGTGGTAACTTGCCCGTTAGCAAAACAGCAGGTGGGCAAACTCCGTTTGCGTTAACGCCAATAATTGACAATGTAATGGATTCGCCAAGACCGTCCCGCCTCGCTCGGCGTAGCGACGAAAAAGGAAAATGTGTTTTTCCACGCATGCGTCAGCATCCTGCCAACAGATCGATCTGTGACGTTACGCGAGCCCGGCCAACTTTCATGACACCCGGCCGACTGTGCTCTCACGAATGCAGAAATGTAACATTTCTTTTCGCAATTGTCTGTTTGCAGGTCACACAAAGCAGCGAGGCGTCACCGGGGCGTGTGCGCTTATAAGTCGCGTTATTGTGCCTTCAAAGTGAGGGAGGATGACATGTTGCTGTTCGAAATGTAGCTATCAAAAGAAGGAAATACCGCCCTCAACGTTGCCATTGTTTAGCCACAAAAGGCAAGGGTGGAGTGTACAGTGAGTGAGGAAGTCTACTGAGTGTCAGCTTCGTGCGCGCATTCAGTGCCCGCAGTAGAGCTACGCGTCGTGACGTGGCGATCGGGAGTCCGAGCCGCAGGTAGCGTGGTGTGACCTCGCTGATTCGGTGAAATCCGGTCCCCAAAAAAGCGCAACACGGTCAAACCTGGTCCAGAATTCTGGTGAACTTCATTTGCTCATTTGCTCGGATGTTTTCCCTCCCATTGAAACAAATCTGCAGTGTGGGTGTTTATTTTCAAATTGCATTACACAACCTTTTATAAACAGTACAGATGCAGTAACATGTTACTATTCTTAACTGTCAGTGGCGAGGCCAGCCCTATTTTGGGTAGGCTCAAGCCCACCACCCACCGGTACCCGTCAGCTGCCTCAGGAGTCCCACAGGCCAAAAAGGCCCCGATAGGACGCCTTCTTCACCGTTGGTTTATTTTCAGTTTTAAAAAAAAAAAAAAAAAAGGCAATATCAGGTCGCTTTAATTGCCATGAGTAGATGCGGTAAATCTAGTTAAATGCTAGTTTACGCCAGGACACCTCATGAAACACTGTTTGCAGTGATGGACATGATGGACATGATGGACATGCGCTATTTAAAAAAAACAAAAAAAAAGAAGTCAGCCAGCTGCAGGCGAGAGACTGTTAGAAAAAGGGCATTCTTGCATGATAATGAGTTTGTCTTTGGTTCTTTGTTGTGTACTTGTTATGCTGCATATAAAAACATTTCCAACCGTGTTGTCTATCACGCAAATCAAAATGTGACCTCATAAACAACATATTTCTTCTTTAATAGAGCTGGAGACGAGCCAAGATGGTTGGAATGTTCCGTTTCTCTGAGATGAAATACTCATGTTGTTTTCATACTGTTGCAAAAGCTCGGTGCTTTTTCTGACAGTAAAGCAGACTTTTAGAATGTATTGAATAAATACATAAAGACATATTATTAATATGATTCTGATTATTGTTATTATCATCGCTTAGCGGTGAGGCTAGACTTTTGCATTTTCAAATCAAGAATGCGTTTCTCTGTGCCCACCTTAGCTGATGTCGGCCGGGCTTGAATGTTGAATGACGGTTGGAACGCGGACATTTTGGGCAACTTTATTTTCTGCATCAATTTGCGAATTGCATGACTTCAACAGCACGCAACCTATTTTGGGGTACTTTCTAAAAGGCAAAGGTACAAAAGAGGTGGACTGACATTCAGTAGCGTTGACCCGAGAGCGCTGATCTGAAACTGATGTTGGTCCAGTGGACATATTTGCCCTTGAGGAATCCTGCAATCAACACGCACGTGAATCCTTTCAACTCCACCTTGACCTTTGGCTGCAAAACCTCGTCACGCATCCCAATTCCATTTATTTCCAGCCAAGCCAGTGAAATATTAAAAGCATGGGAGCGGACTGCTCTGAGTCCCCCGTGTCCCCTCGGCATCTATTTTAATATGAACCGTAAATGCAACATGGCTGCGGGCCGATGATGTAGCCTCGGCATGGACTAACAAAAAGGTTTTTGACTTTTTCACCTCTCTTAGAAAAGCAAAAGAATCCCACTCTTAGCACGAGGGAGAGCAAATGGGAGCGAGTACAAATGGCATCTGTTCATTGTGTACCTTCCATCAGCCATTACAAGAACACAAATAGACACCTGCCTGCGTGGGTTTTCTCCGGGCGCTCCGGTTTCCTCCCACACCCCAAAAACATGCGCGGTAGCTTGATTGGAAACTCTAAATTGCCCCCTAGGTGGGAATGTCAGCGCGAATGATTGTTTGTTTCTATGTGCCCCGCGATTGGCTGGCGACCGGTTCAGGGTGTACCCTGCTCCAAGCACGCCCGCGACCCGCGTGAGGAGAAGCGGTGAAGAAAATGGATGGATTTCACCATGCCAGTTATGGAGGCTTTGTTGAATTCGCGCTCCCCCCCCAGTCTTAACCTTGACGTTTTTTCCAAGTTGCTGTGGTGAAAATCAAGCAAATTGACTCCCGAATCCATTTCAAGCACGTCAAAACAGCCGTCTCTCAAATGCAGGGTATCTCTGCCATTCTTACCGCAGATTCTCAATGGGGTTGAGGTCGGGACTTTGACTGGGTCAGTCTATCTAACACGTGACTATGTTTTGAGCTCAACCACAAACCGTTGTTAAAGGTGAACCTCCGCCAGGTTTTGCCAGAGATTGTGAGTGCGATTAGGCCATTATCGGGAAAGGGTCATGAGGTCGAAGACTCGGAGCATGACCTGCGGTCAATTCTGTCGGTTCATGGAAACCTCGATTGGAGCACTTGTTTAGCACGCATTCTAATGTCCCTTCTTCTTGGGTCGCACGATGCCATTCACTTACACAGTCAACTTGAAACGTGGTAGGTTTTGAAGGTTGGGTGTTGTTGTTTTCAGGCATCCTGTCTCGTTCAATTACAATTGAAAAGTTCGCTTGTGCTTGACCGCGGCCTCGTCTGCGCGGTTCAGACGAAGCACTGAGACAAAGAGCAGAGATTAGAGAGGAGACCGTTCCTGGGTTTCCTATTATTATTATTAGAGGAAAAGGTTTGGTTGAAGAGAGCTCCAGGGAATTGCCGAGATTCAATTAAATCCAAGAGAAACTCTGGGCTCCGATATTTGTCTATGATATCCCAACTCTTCTCATTTATCAGAGGTTGATATTACCCTTGCTTGATACTTCCTTTATAGCCCAGCAATTGATGTTGATGCACGCTGCAACAAGAGATGATGAGCGTAAGTCGAAAATGTCTTTTGTTAGATTAAGTGAAAAATAACATACTGGACATATTTCATCGTGGATCTGAAATGGACAAAATAATTGCACGCGAGACTCGGCTTTGAACCTGCTGAGGTGGCTGCCGTGTGGCTGCCCACTTTTTGGGGGGTTTGGTTTCCCCCCCCCCCCCCCCCCCCGGGCCTTTCCGAGAAAATCACTGGCCGCCGCTACTATAAAAATAAATGAGAGCAATGTGACTGAGCAAAAAAAAAAAAAGCTGTGGCCCAAAACAATCCGCTGAATGCCGATGCTAAAGGCTCGACGGTGCCAAAGCCGGATGCGCTTTTTTGCACTGAGGTCCGCCCATTCAATGACTCGGCATAACACGGCAAATGATTTGACTTAATGAACAGCTCGTTAGTCTTGTTGAACAGTATGGGCGCGCGCCCGTTGGGGGGGACGATGGTGACATCACCTTGCTCAAAATAAATACCTGCACCTCTCTAAAGTAACACATATTGACATTGCATTGCTTATATGGAACATAAACGGATAGAATACTCTAATATTGCTGTTTCATTTGCAAATGTCTTCCTCCGTCGTGGGAGGATATGCTGGCATCATCGTATAATCAATGGAAATCACGTCGAATGTCTGATCAAGACAGCCGCAATGGCGTGGGGGCGCCATTATTACATTACTGCGCTGAGTTCTATAAATAAACTCCGAGGCCAACATGTCAGCACTCAAATGATCTTTTTCCCCCCCCGCTGGAATTTAGAATGCAAATATGCTTCGTTCACAAACAAATACAGATAATACATTGAGGAAATCCTTCAGGTGCTTCAAATCAGAACTCATAGCTTTGCATAAATGTATGATTCCATTTTTATTGAATGTATAAAATCTACATACATTTGAGTGGTTGATATGAGACTGTCGCGCTGTTAAATGGAGCCTGACACGCTCATTATTCTTTTTTTTTTTTCAGGCTCATGGAGGGAAAAAACAACTTCAAGCAGTAGTACATCGTGACACTGTTATCGCCTGCGGATGGCGCCAGAAAGATCGACGTAAACGACATGATTCCACGAAAGGACATTTTCATTGCCTCAACAAGCCATCGTCAGCGTGAGAAAGACTTAAGGAAATGGTTGCTCGTCATGGCTACAAGGTTTGCCGGAAAAGTCGTTTTGAAAACATCGATGTATTTCCCCGCTTTGTCCGTACACACGCCTGCTTCTCAAGCTTCTCCTCGTGCGTCCGTGGGCCCGAGGGAAGAATCCGCATATCCTCATTGGTCGAGGCGTGTCGGGTTGTCGCGGCGAGGGAAGGGTTGTCGTCTCCTCGGACGACGCCGACACCCTGCGAGGTTTATTTTTGAAGCCGCTCAAATGTGCGCTCTCGCCGTCAACTGTGCCCGCGAACCAAAACAAAGAGACTCTGAGAGGGGCAGATCAGAGGAAGGAAGCAATGGCAACCAAGCTTTCCTTTTAGGCTTGCGAGAGAGAGCAATGAAATATGGATCACGACCGGGCGGTGCTTTAAGCCTGAACGATTGTCGGAATAGGGCAGATTGGGTGATCTCAAGCTGCGAATGACTCGAGTTGTCCTGGCCGAGCGCAGAGAAGCCTGCGTTCATTCAAGTCTCTCTCAGCGTTGCGGTTTGTCGAGCGGTGGAAATCTTCCGTCGCCGTCGTGTATTTTGGATGGAGTGTGCAGCTCGCAGATTGGCAGCCGTGCGTGGCGATATCCAAAAAGGTGGCAACCTTTCAGGAATTCGTTCACCTCATCGACTCCGCAGCTATGAACACGTTACAGGGAAAAGGGTTGCATTATTTACAAATGGCTCGCACACAAATAGTTGTTGCAAACGTCCGCCCACGAATAAGTCGATCTGTTGTATTGCGCCTTTTAAGCGCTATATAAAACGGACAGATGGGCGGATTTTCAAAAGCATCATATCAGTATGACTCTCATCATTACACCTTTGTTCGTCATCATTCGAGGGTGAAAACCATTGTTGCGCTCTTGGTTATTTGTCTATGTATGGATAATAAAAATGAGACTTAGATATCATGTCGAAATTGAATACTGTCCGAAATATTCCATACTGCATTATTGCGACGCCTCCCGTCCAAATAGGTTTCGCTCAATCAACTCCAGCGGCAAGCGGCGGCCGGATTGCGACACGGATGCAGAAACATCAGAAGTATATTTGGTTGAACACGCTGCTCATAAAACGCTATCTATTCACATCACATCATGCGTACATGCACAGTCGGTACGAGCTCGTAGAATAGAACGTTTGCTGTGGGGCCGCTTCAATACATCTGGTACTGGAGGCCTTGACTGTGTCACAGGTACCACGAAAGAAGAAAATGATCCTGCGAAATGTCGTAACCGGTGTAAGGAAACTCGGTTTGAGACGAAGATCGCGAGTCCTGCGGCGAGACAAAGACCCAAAGCACACAGAAATGGTTGAAAAGGAAACAAATGGTCACAAACCGCTTGAAATCTTTCTTTGGGGAAAAGAACCCTGCAAATGTTCAAGAGCTTGAACAAAATACCACCCGAGAAGTGCAAGAAGCTTCCGGATCGTTCGGAGGCTGCCACCAGATCTTAAGGAGGGGTGCCGATAAACAGCAATGCTGCACATGCTGTTTTCGCTTTCCTTTGTTGGTTTGTTTTTCTTTGAAAGTACAATATGTAAGTTGCAAAAACCTATTTTCTTTCTGAAATGACTTTGGGCCTCCAATAAAGAGATCCTGTACATTTCCATTTATTAACCGGCTCCTGCGATGTATAAAGTCTGCCATCATTTCTTTATCCTTGTCACGGATACTGTATTTTATACAAATAAATAATAATAATAATAATAATAATACATTAGTGGTTGATTATATGTTATACTTGTGGAATTAGTGCCATTTATTATGCCTCTTCATTTGTCTGTAAAGTTCTGTTTCATTGTTTCTAATATATGAATATTGCATCATACTCGTATGGCGGCGGCACGGCGCGCGACTGGTTAGAGCGTCTGCCTCACAGTTCTGAGGACTGGGGTTCAAATCCCGGCCCCGCCTGTGTGGAGTTTGCATGTTGTCCCCGTCGTGCCTGCGTGGCTTTTCTCCGGTTCATTGACAACTCTAAATTGCCCGTAGGTGTGAATGCGAGTGCGAATGCGTGTTTGTTTGAATGCTACGTGCCCTGCGATTGGCTGGCGACCGGTTCAGGGCGAACCCGAAGTTACGTAGCTGCGACCCGCGTGAGGATAAGCGCTCCACAAAATGGACGGATGGCTGACTTGGATGGCAATGAATTGCATTCCAGTTTTCTTCAACAAATGAACTCATTCCAAATGGAATTGATCTCGGTGGGAAATTCTGTTTGGAAAGTATTGCCGTTACTGCATATCATTGCAGACGCAAATAAAACACGCCTTGCTTGGGGAAAGCCTTTGAATAAACGTCGAAACGCCCTAAAAGAACAAACGCGCGTCATGTCGGGTGGTGTCGGGTGCAAGCGGGCAGGCTACAGTCGGCGTTGTTTGCTAAGCTTACGTGAGGGTCAATTGTGGTGAAACAGGCGATTGAGTACACGGACCAGAAGAGGAAGACAAGATGGAGTCACAGCAAGGCAACGCCACCCCCTAACCCCGGCTGGTGTGTCACGACACCATCTGCGGGCCTGCTTATCCCAGACATGTTTATGCTCGTGCGAAACTGTGTGCATCGTACTGTAAGGCTGCTTTGCATCTTGTTTGACAAACATTCCCACTGACTTGAGAAAAGCTCCGATCGAAAAAGCTGTGAAATGTGAGCTGTGAACAGAAATGGTTTTGCTCTTGTGCAAGCCGACTCAAATGATGACAGCGCAATGATGACGGGACACAAAGCGACATGGAGCTTTGGAGGATAAGTGGCCTGCAACATAGGGACACGTTTGGATACAAATAAGAGTGTGAAATGACACGAGCGACTCAATCATTTTTATTTTTCTCGTCAGATTGTGATGTACGGTGCCTTGAAAAAGTAGTTACCCCCTTCTCAAATTCGTATCTTTTTTGGGGCGTCGTTTCCCCGCTTTAATGTTTAAGATCATCAAAGGGAAATATCACACAAAGATAACTCAAAAAAAGATAAAATGCCCTTTTTTAAAAAGGTGATTTTATTTATTAAGGGGAAAAAAAATAGTCAAAGATACAGGAACCTGTGCGGAAAGGATTTGCTAACTCCTGAAATATTGTCACATTTGTGGGTAGCTTGAGTTCATTTTCACTGACCACACGCCAGCCTGATTACCTCCAGAACTGGTCCCTCCCAAAATCACTTCTAGAAATATATATTATTATATATACGTAATAAAGAAATAGAACCTGTTTGGAAAAATGAAGTCGGCCGGAAGATCTCCAAAAGAAATCCAAAGAAATCCAGCAACAGATGAGGAATAAAGTCATTGAAATTGATGAGTCTGGAAAGGGTCACAAAGTCATTTCTTACGCTTTGGGACTCCAGTCAACCACGGCGAGGGCCGTTGTCCACAAATGGTGAACGAAAGTGGTGAACCTTGCCAGGAGTGGCCGGCCTACGATCCTTACAGGAGGTCATGAAGGAACCCAAGACAAGAGCAAAAGGACTGCAGGCCTCCCTTGCCTCAGTTAAGGCAATAAAACGGAAGGGACTGGGCAAAAAGGGCATCCAGGGCAGAGTTCCAAGCCAAAAAGCATCCATCCATCCATTTTCTGAGCCGCTTCTCCTCTCTAGGGTCGCGGGCGTGCTGGAGCCTATCCCGGCTAGCATCGGGCAGGAGGCAGGGCACATACAAACAAACAACCATCCGCACACACATTCACACCTACGGGCAATTTAGAGTCTTCAATGAACCTACCGTGCATTTTTTGGGGGGATGTGGGAGGAAACCGGAGCGCCTGGAGAAAAAACCCACGCAGGCACGGGGAGAACATGCAAACTCCACACAGGCGGGGCCGGGGATTGAACTGTGAGGCAGATGCTCTAACCGTGCCGGCCGAAAACCAACGTTTACCAAAAAGAACATAAAGGCTCATCCTACTAGAAAGAAGAGAAAAAAAAACATCTCAATGATTCCCAGGACTTTTGAAAGAACATTCCGTGGCCTGACGGGACAAAAGTGGAACTGTTTGGAAAGTGTGTGTCTCATTACGTCTGGCGTAAACGTAACACAGTATTTCAGAAAAACAAACATCAGATGAACAGTCAAACATGGCGGTGGTAGTGTGATAGTCTTGGGCTGCTTTGTTCATTCAGGACCTGGGCGACTTTGTGCGATTGATGGAACCGAGGCTCTTCGCCAGAAAATAATGAGGAATAATGTTCGGCCATCGGTTTGTGACCTCAAGCCGAAGCGCACTTGGGTACAGCAGCTTTCAAAAACAAAATGAAGGTCTTGAAGCGGCCTAGTCAAAATCCGGACTTGAATCCGATTGAAATGATTGAAAAGGCCGTTCGTGCTCGAAAAACCCTCCATTTTTGCTGAATTCAAACAATTCTCCAAGGAACAGTGGGCCAAAATATCTCCACAGAGATGTGAAAGACTGCCGTAAAGACTGTTCTAGAAAACGCTCGAGTTCCGTTGTTGCTGCTGAGGAGGGCCCAACCAGTTCTTAGGTTTAGGGGGCAATTCATGTACTTTTCGCAAAGGGTCATGTAACTTTGAAGAGTTTTTTAATTGTTCTTAAGAAGCAAAATCATCATTTAAAAACGGTTTACATTTGCTCGATGATCTGAAACATTTCAACGGGTAAACTATGCAAAGTATACATTTGAGAAGTGGGCAAATACTTTTTCAGGGCACTGTAACTGTTCGGCTAATTTACATGAGAACCCTAAGCCAAATACCGGCGATTTAATTAGCAGCTAGGCCGGGCAAAATCCACCACGTTGACGAGCGACAGACAGACGACCCTGTCTGAAAAAGTGATGACGAAGCCAAAAAGTAAGCCGATAAAAAGGCACTTGAACACCGCCTCCTCGTGCAAGCAACCGGGTGTTGTACGTGGCCTGCCATCGAGTGGCAACCGGTCACTCCAAGTCACTAGAGATACGTTCTAGTGACCGGTGACCCTAACGACGACAAGCACGCTAGAAAGTGGTCGGATGGAACAATGCTCAATTGTCTTTTGACGCTGTTCGAGCCGTATTAATTCAACAGTTGAAAACAGCGTAACGAACGTGTCGGAGCTATTAGTTGTCGGAAATAGCAACTTATCAGATAGCGGCTACTCAAAGTCACACCTCGCTGACGTGCTCGTTAGTCTCAATTTACTCACAACCCGAGCCCACGAGAATTGAAATGGAATTGAATTGAGCACAAAGCTTACAGGCTCTCAGGAAGCCATGGCTTCTTTTGGAATGGCAACAGGTGGATACACAGCTGCCCTTTTTAATGATTTTCTTCAGTACATTATTTTGTGGTTTGCACTTTTAACTTGATCGCAGTCTTTAAATTTGAGAGCACTTTGCATTGATTTGTGTATAAAATGGGTTAGCAACAAATATTTGCTTCAATTTTATGCTTTGAGCTAGAATTGCCCAAAAAAAATTACAACCTTGATTTGCTATAGGGAAAAAAAGACATCTTCCATTACGGTACAGCAAGAGTCTTAACTACAATAAATAGTAAACCTTTTGTTATGGTCACAACACCGAACAAAGCCATGCAATCATTAGCTTGACCAAGTTGTGTGTGTTGCTAAGGAGACATGATACACTAGTGGAGAAGTGAGGAGGAATGGACGGAGGGTGACGGACGGGCCTTAAACAGATTATCTTTTATCTGTGACACGGCACGTGCGGCACCCGCTTTTCCTTCAAGCAGCCTTCCCGTCCGTCCGTCCGTCCGTGTCTTCAGACGTGGACAAACGGCCTTCCGTCTTGTAATTACTGTGACAAGAACCTTAAGAGTCTGCAGAGCCGACGCTGACGGATGAGCGGCGCCGTGTTAATCTCTGGGCGCCCCTTTCCACGCACGCGTGTTGACGACACATCGCTGCTATTATTAGCGCGATAAACTGATAAGTGGGCTAATGGCTAATCAAGCGTAACAGACTTGAAAGAAGTTCACTTTCAACAAGATCTTGCAACTGTTTATTTTATTAAAAAGACCAGGGTGCAAATATGAAATTAAAAAAAATAAAAGACAAGCATAGATTTTTTTTTTTTAAGCATTTAATACAAACTTAACAATATAAACTATTTCAGTCCCTCTTGACATGTAAGACACTGACTGACTCAAAATACTTTGTTATACCGTATTTTTTTCATCAAGTATTGCACAATGTAGGTACAAAATTAATATCCATACAATTACATTTGTTGTCCATAGTATAGCAAAATCTTCAACCTCTTAACAGAAAATACAATTCATCTTTCAGAAATAGCAAATATTCCTACACTTGATTTCCACCACTAAAGGAATACGCTGTACACAATCTTTAGAATATCTGGTGTATTTCTTTTTGACGATGGATTTCTTTCACAATTCTTTTAAAAAAGAAAAATAAGGAAAAGCTGCTGCAGCCATCACAGATCACTGGAGTAGTAAAAAGATATAAATGCAACACCATGTCATAGAAACAATATATACTCTGATATCTTACAAACTTTGTACTAAATTAAATTATACAATTAGAAAAAGACCAACCCCACTTAGTAGTGCCAATTCATAAAAATCAGCCCCGTCTTACCACCTGTAAAATACTGGAGAAGAGGCCAAAACTTGAAGCTTGTGTTGGATTTTTCCTTTTTTCTTAATTTTTGGGAGTATTTTCCTCACCATGGTAAAGAAGAAAGTTGTGCTTGGTTGGCGTCAAAAAAAAAAAAAAAAAAAAAAGCCGACGACACATGATGAATTGAAATAACCAAGCTTGGATGTGTTTGTACAACAAGAAACCAACTCAAGGGCTTCCGGTAGACACACCCTTGGGCACACGCGCTTGCCGGACGACTCGCTAGCAGTCCGGTTTCTAAAGCGTGCGCTTCGTTTTTCCTCTCTCTTCCGAGCCGCCGTCATTCATAAATAACCATCTGCGTGCGGAGTTTAGTTCGCCATGACAGGCTGGAATTGCTGGTTAGAATACTGCATGGTGCTCAGACTGAAGTTGAGGCCATCCACGAGGGACTTGTCATTGAGGCTTCCGTAGGCTGCGAACACGTCGAAGGCATTGTTGTACGGCAGAGGTCCGAGCCCCAGGGAGCCCTCGGTGGGGAACGCCGGCCCGGGGCTGGCCTGACCCTGGAGACTGGGGAACACAAATTCCTTGGCGTTGGGGGACAGAGCAGACGCCTTCTGCTGCTGCTGCTGCTGCTGCTGCTGACTCAGGCCCAGCCCGTACAGCGAGTGCATGGAGGTGGAGACGGCTTTCTGCTTCAGTAGGGTGTTGACATTCAGACCCAGGTTGCCGACGGGCGACAACCGCGCCGCCTTGTTGCTACTGCCACCGTTGGCGCAGTTGTTGCCGCGGCCGCCGCTCTTCATCTTGGTGGAGCCGAACTTGGTGGCGGCGAAGGTGGCGGTGGTAAAGGTCAGCGGCTGGGCCGAGCGCGGCACGAATGAGGGGCTGACAGCTGCCGACTGCCCGAAAGGAGGGGAAGGCGAGCTGGACTCCGAGGAAGGCCCCACGGGCTCCGCGATTGGCATAAAGACCTGCGCCTCAGGATTAAAGCTGTTCTTGATCTCCTTGTCCAGCTCAGAGCCGTTCTCGCCGTTATCGTCCACATACAGCACCTTGACCGCTCCCTTCTCACCGATCTGGTAGGAGACCTCAAACGGGTCAATCCACACGCTAAGGTCCTGAGGGAGGTTATTGCGGACATCTTCGATGGCCAGCCCGCTCTCTTTTGCCGCCTGCTCCACCACGGGGTCCACCTTCTCCCCTACGTGGATGCAGCGGAACCCCGAACCTTTGTATGGCTTATCCGGATACCAGTGGCCCTCATACTTTTTCCTCAGCAGGCTCTCCAGTTCCTCGCCAAAGATATTCACACGTCGTCGGGGGAGTTTATTGTATAAATAGGAAATAATAAAGTTGAGAGCTACTTGAATTTCAAGCTGCATAGCTGCTTCAGTGGCAAAGCTAATTTCCGTTTCAGTTGTTTTTTGCCCCCACGGCACTGCAAAAAAACCCCAAAAACAAAAACCTTCAAGGCAGCAGTGACTTGTGTGACGGGAAAGCGGAAAGGTCAGGTTCTTGGGGCTCAAATGAATATCCTTCCTGAAACGGGGAGAGGTTCTGGATCCTGAAAGATAGAAATTTCACATCCGCATTATTTCAACTGAGTTTCCATTTGCTGAACTAAAAATGTTCGCTGACATCCAAATACCAGTAACATTCCGTACTTTATTTTGTGTGGCACACAGCTAACATCAAAACAGGTGCATTTGGAGGGTATAATGAGCCTTTCACACAAAGTCAACTGGGACAGGCTCCAGTCACCCACCATGACCCTAACGAAGACAAGTGCTAGGGATCTTCCATAGACCGATACCACTAAAAGTATTCACCGAAACGGAGCACTTTTGATACATAAAATTTGTATTAAAAAGGACAATTGTGAACAAAGACCTCTTTCCTCTTTGAAGCAGGTGATACACCAATGTGTCAAACCGCCACAGTGTAGTGCCAACTACTGGTGAGGAGGACTCTATGTCAGATTTTGGGTTTTTTTTGTTCTTCGCTTTAAGTATCGGTGGCTGGTATCAGCAACCTTCACGGGTACGCAATACCTTGAAATAAGGTCGATACCTTTTGTAAGAGTATGTAACCTGATGAAAATGCATGTATTTTAGGGGTCCCAAACACGACCTTCCCACCCCAAAACGCACTCAATAGCATCCTCTGGAAAGTTACATAAAATTAGCCACAGACACCGGTATAGCTTCACTCAGTACCGAAACTATTTACCACAGACCGATCACCAATCAACTAGTTTGACAATCGCCTCCGAGGGAATTTGTCCAAGTAAGCCCAGATCGGAAGCGGGCATCCTTGACAGATGAGCGCCACTGAATCGGTAAGTTGTTTCACCCATGCAATCTAATGGCATCAACACTGATACCAGGCGTCGGTCCGATATCAGCCTCATTTCAGGGTATCTGGTACGAAGGCCGTTGATACTTAAAGCAAAAAAAAAAAAAATACAAATCTGACATCAAGCAAGTCCTCCGTACCAGTAGTTGGTGCTACGCCGCAGGGGCTCGACACATCGGCAAATCATCATATCTTTGTTCACAATTTCCTGCCATAGTGTTAATTGAAATAGCATGTATCAAACGTACTAGCGGTGTCTGTACTCATACTGGTATGAGCCTGGAGGAGAGAGAAAAAGAAAAAAAAAAAGAAACAAAAAAGTGGTGTCGGACATCCCACCCATCACCATTATTATTGTTGACACCAACAATACAGAACAGTACGTTGCTAATGCCGCATCTCTCGGCTGGACGATATCAGCCCCGCTATAAATAAGCCATTGAGTCACTCACGGTGTCAGCGGGATGTTCCTCACTGGCCTTGTGTGACAGACTAAAGGCAGCCTCCGGTCGTGACCTCTGTGTGCAATAATCACGCGGATGCTGAAGACGTGTTCCGACAACGTCGGGGTGGATCCGGATTTCTAGAACTCGCCGAGCTAGAATAGGACACGCGCTTGAATGCTGCTGTTACATAATCAACGCCGGCTCCACAACGCATCTTCTAGCAGACATCTTTAGAAATATGCGTGCTTTCGAGCCGTACGTGACACCGTCGAGAGAAAAAAAAAAAAAAAAAAAAAAAAAAAAAAACTCAACACAACTAGCATTAGCTTGACAACTTGCCGTGAGGGGTGTGAACGCGTGCAGCTATAGCTTCGTCTTTTACAGACGGGGACAATGTGACGCTCGAGCGGCCAGCTGGTCATTGTTCACTCGTCGTGTTTACAGCGCAAGAGATTAAAGGTTAGAGACGGACGAAAACGAACAACAACGAAAACGTCAAAATGAGCTCAAGTCGCGTTCATCCGGCGCTAGCTACCAAGCTAGCATAATTCTACAAATGCTACGTGACGAACATTTAATAGCGCGGTGTCACTTCTTCAAAATGGAAGGAAACATGAGAACATTCACAACCGCGGTCAGATTCTTCATCGAATGAATGTTACGTTGTTGTGGTTGGTTTGAAATGTACTTACATGGAAAATTACAGTAGGTACTTCTTGCAATAGCAGGCTTCCGCTTGGCTTCTTATAGACTGTTCAAAGTGCAGCGTTTATAAAAGAATTAGGTCGACGTTGCGTGTGTGTGTGTGATTTCCAGGCCACTTTGCTTCTACGAGAGGGTTTGCTAGCTGGATTACGATCCCCCAAGATTCTGCTCTACTGACTCCCCGCTGCCTGGGAGCTCGCACAACTCTGCCCTTTAAAGCGTGATGGCGAGTTGTTTATATAGTATCCCTCCGCCACGGACGTGGAGGATGAGGTGGTGATGCGGCTCACAAAGGTCGACACTCAGCGCGGGGCGATTCCATTGGCCAAGCGTATTACGTCATCAGCGAACCACCAAACCTCGCCTTCCGATTGGATGATTTTGTGCTCAATCAAGCGAGGGGGTTCTATTTACGGATGTTGTTTGCCTTTCGGTAGGCTGTGAAGTATTTTGCTTTATTTAGGTAATATAAAAGATTCGTATCGACCGAAACATGATAAAACCAAACAAATGCGATATAGTTCAGCAACGTTTAAATTGTAGTTAAATATCACTGCCATGTGTGATTACCAAGCCCTTTTTCAAATACAGGCGCTTACATCAGACCTTGGAAGGTTCACCTCAGACTAAACACTTGAAAGCGAGCCAAACTTTCCATGACAGCTCTTCATTGTGGGGAGGGGCACACACACACACACACACACGCACACCTGTCTCGAGTTTGTGTTTCACGCTAGGCAACAATTTCATTTGATGTTCTGACGGTCGTCACGCCTTTACACTGACAACCTTTTTGTTTTGTTTTGTTTTCCAAATCCCACGAGGTTGGATGAAACAAATGGGATTCTGCGCTTATTATTAACGAGATCTTCATTGTAAGATGTGTTGCGCAATGATTCCTGACAGCATTGTAGTGCCTGTGCGCTGGCTACTTATTCACAGCAGCTGAGCAGTGCAGCAGGGCTTAAGTTCTCCCCTGTCAGGCCTGTGGGTGTTTGACGCCACAGCCTGTTCTTACCTAACATGGGCTCCCGCACTCCTGTGTTTGCACAATAAGTACAATGCCACATGAATCTCGCAGGCCAGAGGAAGGGTAGCACCATGAGAGCGAGACGAAACAGTTCGAAGAGAACGTGTGACGGATCGTCTTAGAAATCAAATCGTGTCCTCGTTGTCAAATGTTACCCAAAAGCTTCAACTCGTCAGCTAAAATACAACGGTCATACCAGAATGACCGGGACATTTTCTGTCGCCACATGTGAAATTACAAATAGTCCATGCGCACAATTCAGAAATATGCACTTGTGTAAAATTGTAGTCCTGAAACAAAATGTAACAGTAGCTGCAGCAAAAGTGATTTTCAAATATAAATTCAAATACTAAATAGCTCTTGAACATCCCCGAAAATGATTATTTTTTTTTTCCTGTTGTTCGCCATTCTTGGTGACCAACTTACACATCAAATAACCCGGATAAAATCAGTTTAGAATCAGCTTTTTGGCAGGAAGGCTTCCATGAAATTGTTAAATGATTTTGTTTGATCACAGATATATTTGAAATGGAACCGTAGTAATTATGCTCTGAAGTTGTCCCTCAACGTTGCACATAGCCCTGTCACGGACATTTTTTAGCCATCTGGAAGAAGAGACAAAAAAAAAGTGAGCTACGTGACTCAGCAGTAATTACATCATCAAGCTAATTTCTCTGACCGTGGATAGACCTAAGCTAAATCCTCTCTTCTATTTTACTTTTGTAGTTTTACTTTTCAGCCATAATGGAGTCTGTCACTCAAACCACTGCAACCCTGTTGCACATATTATCAGATATATTCTTTCTTTATTTATTCTTTGTTTATTTTTGACCAGTTAGCATAGCAGCTAACACAGCTTACATGTACTCTTGAGCCAAAAGTAGAACATTAGCATTGATTTGCAAGCATGGTATTGTAATTTCAGTAATACTAAAATTAGCATTCAAATCTTTCTTCAGTTGATTGAAAATGATTGATTCAGCAGTATTTTTTTTTTTTTTAATCGTGTGTTGCTCAGGGGACTGAGTACCTGTAAAAGGGATACAATTTATATGATGGTTTATTATGCCTGTTTTTCTCTCTTTTCTGTTGTTTTATTGATGTCTTTTGTTGTGGGTGATATGAAAGGTGCCTCGAAATCAAATCAATTATTGTCCATCCATCCATCCTTCCATTTTCTGAACAGCTTATTGTTATTATTATTATTATTATTATTATTGAATTTTAACCCGGGTCCTCAGAACTGTGAGGCAGATGTGCTAACCAGTCGATCACCAATTTGTTTATGTCACCAGAAAATGGGAAAGGAAACAATTGCTAAAAAAAAAAAAAAAAAAAGGTGAGCTCTATAGAATAACTACTTTAAAAAATAAATAATATTCACCCAATAGGCGTAGCTTTAAATGAAATGGAGAAGGAAGCTTGCTGAAGTCGACTTCACGCATCATGATTGAAACATTTGTAACTGTCATGCAAATGTATAAGTTAAGGACTGTATATTAAAACTTCAAAACCGTTACAAGTGGCTTCTCGTGGGTAGATTTCATCTACTTCCCGAAACAGTGTGAGTTTCTGGATCCAGAAGGAGAGTGAGAGGGGGAAAAAATATCAGAAATGAATGGACATCAATGTTATTTATGACACTATATATGTTAGAAATGGGCCTAGTAACCAGTTAATCGATAAATTGAGCCTTACGAATTCTGTCAATTTCGTAAATGATGCCTTGAATTGAGATCAAACGCAGCACACCAGTCGTGAAGCCGTTGATTCCGTCTCAAATAATTGAGTTAACATAACATCTGTACAAACTACTGACTCTGAAGGCTCCTGACACAGTGACAAAGATGCCGAGGGAGCCAGTTTGTGGCGTACTGTACATTCCATTGTCCTCTACTACAGACACAACTTCAGCCATATTCTAGCAAACGGACGTATGCAAGACTTTTCTCACTACGTCACTGCTATGCTGCAATGTCTTCCATTTCCTGTCCGATGGTCATCGTCACACGTTTCCTCTTTTCCACCATCGGGACCCTTCATTCAGAAACAGCGAAAAGCAGAACACGCACCATTGACTGGGTTGCCATCCAACCACTGTCGATAGCACTCGTCCTCATTTGGGTTGCGAGTGGACAAGAGACGAGCAGGGGCGGTTCTGTGACAGGGCAGCACGGCGTCCTAGTGGCGAGCAGGGTTTGAACCTCGGCTCTGGCCGTCCTGCGTAGACTTTGTATGTTCTAACCACACTTGCGTGGTCTCCAAAAACATGCGCATTGAGTTCATTGAACACTGACTTACCAACTGGGGCGAATGTGAATGTTTATTTGTCTGGATATATAGCCTACCGTAAGGAGGGCCGCAATCATTTTAAGCACCCAGTATGTGGGTGTTAGTCTTGGCGAGATTGCAGCTCGAATAATAGCCCCACAGCATGCCTAACAATGACTTATTTGTTATTCCCCACTAGAGAATGGCTTGTGAGCAAGGTGAAAGTTTCCTTCCGTCGTCGAGAGCGTCTGGCGGGGACTTCGAGGTAAACACAGCTAATGAAGTGAAATGTTTCGGCATGACTCATGCAGATTTTTCAGTGAAGTCAGTCCACATAGACATTTTTCACAACACTGTGAAATCCTTTCGCCCTCTTTCAGGCTTTGGAGCTTTCACATCAGAGCATGCAAACCATATGCAGACTCCCCCATTTTGTCGGCGGGTTGGAATCAGACATGCTGCTCTAAATAAAAAAAAACCAAATCATAAAAGATGCAATTGTAAGGCGGTGTGAATATGTTTGTATTTACATCCGTGGAAATACCCTCGAAAGACTTTTGGTGCCATTACACGGGGAAGTGATTTAGGATCGGCGAGCCAATGGAGTGGACACAAAACTCATGTGAGCACGCTCAATAATGAAAGCCGTCACGCACTGCATTCATTTCTCTCGGTTGTTTGTCAAGTACTGAGAGCGCAGATGAATTTATTAGACTGTGCTGTTACTGGTGGAATCGGAAATATGGCCTCAATCTTTCCTGTCTTATTGACTGGGACTTATTGGGTTCATGGGTTTTTCAAATTTACGCCCGAAACACCAAGCAGATACTTTTTATTATAACAAACACCACACATAATATATATATATATATATATATATATATAGTTTTGAATTATCCCATCTCCAGCTTTGTCTCCCTTGTTACTTATATATTTCATATCAAGAACATTAGCCTAGACATTGTCAACAGCCTCTCTCCACTGGTTACTCACGACAATAATAATAATCTCCATCATCTCATCAACACACTTGCTCCAGTACAAAAAACAACAAAAAACTCTGCTTCACCCTTGCACTGCAACAATTAAAATCCAAAGGTCGTCAACTCGAACGCCTCCGTAAGAAAACTGCAGTCGCCATAGATAAGGACATACAGTCATCATCTTAACCACAACAAAGACTGTTGAACTCAGGCCAAATCTACCGACGACGCAACCCTAACCCATAAAACCGAAGGCAACTCCAAGGCCCTTTTCTCCCTGCTTGCCAATGTTTCCCTCCCACTTGGACTCATCTGTTTTCTGTGATTCCCTTATGTCATTTTTTGATGCAAAAATCAAACAGATCCACCAGCAACTCCCTCCTCCCCCTGTCTTAGCCATCCACTCACAAGTTTTACTTTGCCTTCTGCCATGGACTTTTCAGAAATCATCTGTCGCTCCATGCCCTCCAATTGCCAACTTGACTCCTTCCCTACTGTTCTGGTAAAAGCTTTTCCTCATCACGAACATCATCCATTCATCTCTCTACTGGTATTGTTCCCACAGCATTCAAAACTGCAGCCATAACTCCAATCCTGAAAAAAGCAACAACTCCGACCTTCCGTTCCTCTCCAAAATATTTGAAAAGACTGCTCCACTCCAAACTCCCTTCCAATAATCTCTATGAACAATTCCAGTCTGTCTTTGGCTCCCTCCACAGCACCGAAACAGCATTCAAGATCACCGACAAGCTCGCCCTGGCAGCCGACTCTGGCCTACTCACCATCCTCATCCTCCTTGATCTCATTGCAGCTTTTGATACTCACACCATCCTCCTGATCAGACTCCACCATATTGGCATTAGACACAGAGCCCACCTGTTGTTCAGTCGTTACCTGTTCGGCGCCACCCAGTTTGTCATTCAAATCCCATCCTTCCCCCGTTCCTTCTGGTGTCCCCAGGGCTCTGTCCTGGGGCACCTCCTCTTTATCACCTACATTGGCAATAGTTTATGTAAATTCAATTTCCACTTACACTGCTACGTGGATGACACCCGGCTCTCGTCCTCCTTCCTCCCTTACTGGCTGCTTCTCTGAACTCAAACGCTGGTTTTCATCCAACTTTCTACAACCCAACGGAAATCCTACTCGTAGGTACCAAGTCCATGCTCAACAACATTGACAGTCTCTCCATTCCACTTGATAATTCCTCTGTTGCCCCCTCCCCTCAGGTGAAGAGTCTGGGCGTCATCCTGGACAGCAAACATGTCTGTAAACAGCATCACCCGGTCTGCATACTTTCACTTACAAAACATCAATCGCCTCCGTTCATCCCTCACTGCTGCTGTCCTCGTTCATAGCCTTGTCGCTTCTCACCTGGATTATTGCAAGTCTTTCCGCTTTGGTGTCCCCCACAAGTAACGACAATAACTACAGCTGCTCCAGAACTCTGCCATCCGCATTATCACCAAGCCCCTTCCACTTCTGCACTTGATTAAAATTGCTCCATGTGTGGCTACAAAGTGCATCACAGTGACATGGAAACCTGACGCCCCTCCGACTGTCGATAGAGGGCCTTCTGAGATGAACGGTTTTGTCTCAGGGGACAATATGCCACCTTTTGGAAAATGTGGCAGCCTTATTAGGACCATATCTGTGCGGCACCCACATCGGGTACTTGATACGACTGTCTGTCCCTTTACTTTTACTGTATTCTTTTTTTCAAAATCCCTTCTATGGTTTGCTCATCTGGGGTGGTGGAAGGGGGGTGGAATGGGTCTTTTCTGACAGGGTGCGCTTGTTTGTTTTAGCCCTTACTCCGTCTGTTCTTATGTTCGTGTTTGTATACACTATATCGCAGTTCATGCTTCGCGGTCCAGCTATTTCGTGTTTTTTTTTTTTTAAATTCTGCAAAAAATCCACCGTCGAGGAAAAAGCCTTCAGCCGCTCTGCCTCCAATCTTTGGAACTCACTACCGCCTAACCGTCCAAAACACAGACTGATTCACCCGCTTCAAGGTGGCCCCCAGGCATCCATCCCCAGGCAACCACCTGGCATCCAAACACATGTCATGAAGTCAATCTGAATGTTGGCAGGCTGCGCTCTGTCTGTGCATGCTCGGTCTTGACAAAAATGTGCGGTGATGTCATCGTTAACGCAATTGAAAATATGTCAGCTTCCGAACCGAGCCGGTCTGACACGGAGAGCTTTTGTTTTAACTACGAGCAACTTGGGTTTTTTTTTTTCATGCTGTTGCTTTCATAAAAGAGTCAAAACAACCACAACTACTGTGCTAAATAGGCGACTGATCTCCACCTTGATGGATCATGTGATGTCTCCAAAGATCTCATTTCTGTAAAATGTTTATTTGATGACGGGCCTTTTTGTGTCCTTGATGTAAAATTGAAAGAAAAAATACATTTAAATAGATATTTTCAATAATCAGCAGTGGGCGTGCCTAATCATAAGTGTTTCATGTTTCAAATTTCATGTTAATATTAGTGTATTTTGACATTTTTGGAGCGGTTTTATGGTGGTATTTTAGAGTTTTCACCCTGTCCCTAGAGCAGGGTTTGGATATATGAAGCTCTATCTTTCTACTAAAAATTGTTAAAATGGTGTAACTTTTACCACAAATCCTTTTAAATATAATAGAATTAATGATTTCTCATCATATATACAAAACTTGTATTTTTACTCCAATATGTCTGTCCCTTAAAGTTGCTGCCATTAATAGTCAAAACATTGACGATTTTCAGATCAATAAAGTTTCTTCAAAATGGGATTCTTTAGTAGCCTGTGTCATTTTGTCTTGTCACTCAAGCGCATGCTCGGCCAGAGAGAAGTCAGACATTTTTGAGAACTGGAACTCATTTGTACCCTTAAGTCACATAATATTTGTATTGCATGTCATTACCAAACGACTTGTAGTGTTAATATGTTTAAAGATTCTCCTGTAAAAACTTGATAATCCTAAAAATGTTGTACAACCGGACTAGCTAGCTAACTCTACCAGCATAGCACAGTTAGCTAAAAGCTTTGAAATGTCATTACTATCACGTGTCATCACATAGTATAAGTGTGTGTGTAGTGTGGCATAGCTCGATCAAAGATTGCAAAGGCATTTCCTCTTCAAATCACCCCGCAGATGTCCACGGGAAGTGTTGACAATTCCCTCCACCTTGACTGAACAGCCCCCGAGCACAATGCTGCCATGCGATGCTTGGCTGTCGGTATGTTGTTCGTTTGGCGATGCGTTGTCGCGTTTGCGCGAGAATTTGGGCCAAAAAGACCCAGAACACATTTTGCCACGTGTTTGGGAGATTTCTAGTGTGTTTTTGCAAACTGTAGCAGGGCTTGGATGTTTTTCTTTGCAAGATAAGCTGAGACATACCCAGGAGATGGGGGATCGTTGTCAGAAATGTTGCTGTTCGCCTCTTGGCAACCCCCCTGACCACTTTTCTTGTCTTTTCATCCATTTTGGAGGGAAGTCAATTTCTTGGTGATGTTACTGTTGTGCCTTATTTTCGCCACTTGATGACGACTGTCTTCTTTGTGTTTCATGACATTTAATGCCTTGGAAATTCTTGGACCGTTTCCCCTAACCGATTCACGTGACTACAAAAACATCTACTAGAACATCTGAACTTTATTTGGTGTTAATCAGGGTTACTTTAAATGGTAACACCCATTTGACATGACTTTGAATGTGATTGAAGCTGTGCACACCTCTCCAAAAAGAAATCAAGTTGCTCAGTTTGAGGTAACATTATTGGTGGAAAAGGTTTTGAAGTGACAAAATAAGCGGTGCACATTTTTCACCGCGTCCGTCCGTCCGTGAAGGGGAAGGTTGCCGAATCTCTTCTGTTTCGATTGCTCGTCTTTATGCAACAAGTATTGGCATTGTTCTATTTACCTTACAACTTGCTTCAAACCTGGTTAAAGCATTCACTCGTTGGGGACAGGCTCATTTTTCAGTGAAATTCTTCAATGCATCTACTTGATAAGATTTGCTGAAGAAGTGTCGTGCAGTGGTTTTATGGCTCTGTTGCAGTTTTATGAGGGGGTGGTGGTCAATAAGTATTCATAGCAGCTCCGTTGCGATAGCGATCGAAGATTACACTGCTCACTGGAATTTAGAGCTTCATGCGCGCTTTATTCTTTATTCTCTGCTTCAATTCAAACCAGTGATGGCACCAACACGCTCGGCCGTGATGATGTTAACAGACAGAGAGTTCCAGAAAGTGATTTATTATCGGGGAAATCGTTTAAAAGTTGAGAAAAATGGAGCCACTTTGCCACAGCACATTGTCGCCTTTGTTGTGTGCATGTGTACATGCAGAAAATCGTAATACGCACCGCTTGCTTCCTAGTGAAGTTGTTTCCGAGTGCGAATGTGAGGTCAGGCGGCTCTCTTGCACACCAACGTAGGAAATAACGTTCATGTATTCAGCGGTAATATCAATATCAATCCAGCGCTTGCGCTTGGTGTGACTCGGTGAGTAGATGGGCTAGGCCTGATTTGTTAATAATAATAATGAGGATGTTTTTCTCTACGTGCCGTGCGATTGGCTGGTGAACAGTCCAGGGCGTACCCTATCTCTCATCCAAAAGGCAGCTGGGATTGGCTCCCGCTCACTCTTGACCCCAGAGACAAGCACAATGGAAAATGGATGGGCCAAAACAGCGCATCTGTCTTCAGCCTTCTTCATCTGAAGAGTGGGATCAATTGGTGCCTATGTGGAATAGTCAAAGCGCCATTTAGCTTCCAGTCATTTGATATTTGAGGTGGCTTACTGCGTCTTCCACCCCAGACACATCATCTCAAGGAGAAAAGAACTTTTCCCACTATGGGATCAACAATGCTCCTCTCACTTAAATACCATTGGGCTCTTTGGTTTCATGTTGAGCTTGATGTTTGCTGTGTCATGAATCAGGAGTGAGTCGCATTAAGCTTCAAAACAGCAGGCATGAAATGCAACGAGACTACGCCATGCTCGCTCGGCTGCTGTTGTGCTGCTGTCAAAAACCAACAACATATTGCAGAGGTCCTCACAGACACATGGAATTCCATCACCGCTTCTCCTCACGCGGGTCGCGGGCGGCCTCTCATTTGAACCCCGGTCCCCAGAACTGTGAGGCAGATGTGCTAACCAGTCGTCCACCGCGCCTTTGTACAAATAAATAATTCAATAATTCGAAGAATAAGATCCATCCATTGCAATGTCACATGTCAGCAACATGCTACAATAACCAAGATTTGCATATAATGTCCTCAAAATAGGTTCATTTCACAGGAACTCCCAACAGAAAAGCCTTCAATTGTGCTGTTTGTCAGGAATCATGCCAATGTAGCCATGGCAACTATTCTCACAACCACCCTCCCCTTGTTCTTCCTTTCACAATAAAAGTAGCACTTAAGTGCGATTTTCCTGACAAATGGCAGACAGAGCTCAGTTTTGCTTCTTTCCGCGGTTTCTAAACAGCTGACCCTGAGGAACGATGAATTCATGAGGCAGAAGTCATGTGCAGAGTGGATAATGTTTAGTGCTGGCTGCTAATTCACTCCGTATATAATGCAGGTTGTGAACAGACTGAGGCAAAGCACTTACACTGTGTGTTGACTGCATGGAGTAGAGGTGGCCAACTCAATGAGTATAAAGATCCCAAAAACACAAACAAAAAAAACGACATCTTCATTTAGAGCCACAGTGCCACAGCAGCCACACCAATAACAAATTACAATGTCATTTGTCATGTAATAAACCCCAATACGGGGTCTCCTTGGTTCCGTAGCTATGGCGACGACCTTAAATGTAAGTGGAAGTACCTCAGCCTATCACTAACTGCAGATCATTCAAATAGTATACATTTGCATAAAAACACTTATAGGCCATCAATATAAAACAATCAAATGAAAACCGTAAGAACAGCAGCAACCGAGTGTGCCTTCTTCTGCCGCGTGATGACGGAGTAGTGACGTACCGTGCCGCCCCCATAACATCATTTAAAAAAAAAATTTTTTAATAATCTTTGATGTCTTTTTATCAGGTTCGCAAGATCATTTGAGGTTGAAAATTCCCAGGATGCCCTTTCAAGCTATTCCAGTTGGTCTACATTTAGGAAATACAAATTCGACATCACAGAGGTTTCCTTATTAACTCACTCACTGCCAGCCTTCCCGGTTAACATGGATATTTGATTTCTAAAGCCGTCAATGGCAGTTAAACTCAAAACTCACAAAACACAACAAGAAGTGGAATTTTATAGAATATTTCATGGAATCTACAAGGCATCTATAGGGAAACACACAGGGGGGGGGGTCTAACTCCAAGAAGGAAACAGGAATAATGGTGAAAGAAAGAAAAATGGGCGTACTAAAAGGGAAATAGGACATCGTGTGTTGCTGGGCTGAAAATGAAAATGTGAGCGTTTAAGGCGATGAGTCAAAGGTTAAATACCCCAGCGGCGTTTCTTAGGGATAGAGAAAACTGGAGAAGACCACGTGCATTGACTTGAATTTTACTCAATAATTTAGCCATAAAAATGGTTTCAAAATCATATATTAATATAAAATACTCCCAACTTTGTACTCTTACTCATAGATCAAGCACGTAGAATAATTGTTCAAACTTGAATCTTGGCAGATCAATTGCTTATTGTTCAATCACATTTCATACTGTCTAAATGAAAGCCATTTCTTCCTCACCTCCTCTGAGTTTGGCAAGATGTAGCGTGTTGTCACTCAGCCATTTTTCCTGAGATGAGTGGGCGTGTACCAACCACAAAATGGGCAGGTACTTGAATATTAATTGACAAAACTACGTCACGACGACGGTGAATTCAGATGCAGGTTTTGCACGGGGTTTGGTGTTCAAAGGCTATTTCATTCACCGGACAAAGCGCATCGAGGTCAGACTCATTTTGACCTGTTACGCATAAAACAGTGGGAAAATTGAGATTTTGATCGGAGGGGACCTTTAAAGGCAAGGTAACGTTTATAATCTGTCAGTCCATTTTTTGCTTACAAAAAGAAAAAGAAATCAGAAGTGCTGTCGATTTTTGAAAGTGGACACCGTTTGTTGAAAAACCAACTCACTGACCTTGACCAACTGCCTCTTGGCCACCCCTGATATAAAGAATCACTCGCGAAAAGCTCAACTATGGAGATTAGAGGGAGTGGAGTGCATGCGACCGCTCCACCAGCAGCGGCTCAGCCATCGCTTTCCGGTTCGCAGAGCTGACACAGTGCTGTTGGCGTAACAAGAGAGGGTCGAGGCATATTTCGCTGATCAATGTCCTTTGATAGAAATGGGCAAAGGTGATAGGCTAGACAAAAAAAAAAAATGTTTTCCAGGCCCGTCTGCAAGCATGCAACAACATCAGCAGCTCCATGCCTGGAATCTCTCGGGAAAAGGAGGAGGAGGAGTCTCTGAGTGTGACAATGGTCTTTGGCTTGGAATTTCTACCGAGCGCAATGCAGTCCAGTAATCACACGGTGTCAGGGTGACTAGTCAATGTACTGCCGTCGCATTGGGTTGATTTGTGTGGTGAATGGAAACTGTTCATGTCGCATGCATTGTCAGTCTTTCGGTTTGGGTAATTTTGAGATATTTCTTCTCTGCTGTATTGTCATCCATCCATTTTCTGTCATGCGCTTTTTAAAATGGCTGCGATTAATCCGTCGCCTCTCGCCCAGGCTCAAACTCACCCACGACCCAATTGAGGACAAGAAATATAGAAACTAGGTAGATGGTTGGAAATGCAGTGAAACGTCAAAGTTTGCCACGCAAGACTATCAGCTCGGTTAGCATCAAAATGATACATTTCTATTGTTTCTTGGTCGTTGTTTTTTTTTTTTAACCAATGCTGCTAGTGATGAAGAAGGAAGGAATAACAATAACAACAAAATGGAATTAACTGTAACATAGCAATAAAACTTTGACACATTTTGGGCGTGGGTGCTCAGTACAATCTGGCAAAAGCAACAATAAGTTCCCGTCAGTGATAAAGGACAACGGAATGTAGAGCCGAAAGTCGGCTATGTTTGATTTGAATGAGAAGAGACTGGCCTCCCGGGCAAAAGTAGTCAAATACAGTCGACCCTCTTCAGTTGAATGCCCCTGGAGTCGTAGAATTGGAAATTCGACCAAACCTTTTCCGGTACAAAACTTCAGTTCAAGTCCGTCGCCCGTCACATGGCCAAGAAAGGCGGCCATGAAATCTCCTCATCAAAGAAAAAAAAACAATCTGTGTTTAGCTTTTTCCTTGATTCCTTGATTACACTTGCAAAAAGTGTTGGACTTGACATTAAACAGCAGCAACATCCCAATACTTTTGTCCAACATGACCAGGCACATTTCCATCTGCTGTCATGAGGTCAGGCAAACTGTTTTGTATTTACCTTTTAACATTAACAGCGATTCACTTATTTGTATACAAACGTTAAAGGTCTCATATTTAGACCTCCATAGAGCGATCAAGGACTTGGTATAAAAGTGTCAATTTCATTTCAAAAACCACCTTGGTTTCTTTTCCAGAAAAGGCCGCCTTTCGTTCTGTTGTACAGGTGTTGTTCGCAGTTCGTATAAGCCTCCTTCAAATCTTGAGATTTGCCTCAGTGAGTCAGCCGCCCTCGTATCTCCCGCCATTCATCACCGACGTCATGGCTCTCTTCGTTACGCCACCTTGTATGAATAGAAGACAATTTGCCACACAAGGCTACTCCAGTTCCCAACACAGTGGAGCCAAGAGCTGCCATGTGTGTGGAAATCTCCGCTACCTAATGAGACACGGACTATATTTCTGTACGGGCAGCTTAGCTCAATTGTTTGAGATACGGAAACTCTTATTGCTGCAACAAATAATAACTTGTAAAGAGATGAAACGTTGTTCAATTCTTTTCGATCACAGCAGTTAGTCCTGTTTGTGGTGGAACTGCACCCATTTGTTGCGAGATTAGCCAACCTCTCAGCATATTTTTCTTTCCAGGCACCCACTACACTTTTACATTGAAATCAATAAAGAAATATCAAAAATGTTTAATGTAATATGACAATGCCCAGCATTGAAACGACTTAACTTCAAATGGAAGTTCAACAAGCATGTATTTATTTTGTGACAAGCAAGCTGTTTGCACACTCGTTGGACTTAACATAAATAAAATAAGTATAATCATAAATCAATAGTGCCGAGCGGAGTCACAGCAACCTCCATCCATCCGTCCATTTTGTGAGCCGCTTCTCCTCACTAGGGTCGCTCGCGGGCGTGCCGGAGCCTATCCCAGCTGTCATCGGGCAAGAGGCGGGGTACACCCTGAACTGGTTGCCAGCCAATCCCAGGGCACATCCGAACAAACAACCGTTCGCACTCACAGTCACGCCTACGGGCAATTTAGAGTCTCCAATTCACGCATGTTTTGGGGATGTGGGAGGAAACGGGAGTGCCCGGAGAAAACCCACGCAGGCACGGGGAGAACATGCAAACTCCACACAGGCGGGGCCGGGGATTGAACCCGGGTCCTCAGAACTGTGACGCTCTAACCAGTCGGCCACCGTGCCCAGCAACCTACATTGAACCTAAATTTAATTACACTACAAAGACAAGATATTTAATGTTCAAACTGATAAACTTGATTGTTTTTAGTAAATAATCACGAACTTAGAATTGTATGGCTGCAACACGTTCCCAAAAACATGGGACAGGGTCATGTTTACCACTGTGTTACAGGACACTAATTGTTGAAGTTTTGTAGGTGAAATTCTTTCCCATTCTTGCTCGATGTACAGCTTCAGCTGTTCAACAGTCCGGGGTCTCCGTTGTCGTATTTTACGCTTCATAATGCGCCACACATTTTCAATGGGAGACAGGTCTGGACTGCAGGCAGGCCAGTCTAGTACCCGCACTCTTTTACTACGAAGCCACGCTGTTGTAACACGTGCAGAATGCGGTTTGGCATTGTCTTGCTGAAATAAGCAGGGGCGTCCGTGAAAAAGACGTTGCTTGGATGGCAGCATATGTTTCTCCAAAACCTGTATGTACCTTTCAGCATTACAACACAGCCCCGTACCATCACAGATGCTGGCTTTTGAACTTTGCGTCCATAACAATCCGGATGGTTCTTTTCCTCTTTGGCCCGGAGGACACGACGTCCACAATTTCGTAAAACAATTTGAAATGTGGACTCTTCGGACCACAGAACACTTTTCCGCTTTGCATCGGTCCATCTTAGATGAGCTCGGGCCCAGAGAAGCCGGCGGCGTTTCTGGGTGTTGTTGATTAATGGCTTTTGCTTTGCACAGTAGAGTTTCAAGTTGCACTTCCGGATGTAGCGCCGAACTGTATTTACTGACATTGGTTTTCTGAAGTGTTCCTGAGCCCACGTGGCGATATCCTTTACACACTGATGTCGGTTTTTGATGCAGTGCCGCCTGAGGGATCGAAGGTCACGGGCATGCAATGTTCAAACTTTTGGACTATTGTCTCACGCACTTGTTCACAAAGAGGCGAACCTCGCCGCATCGCTGCTTGTGAATGACTGAGCAATTCAGGGAAGCTCCTTTTCTAGCCAATCACGGCACCCACCTGTTCCCAATGAGCCCGTTCACCTGTGGGATGTGGTGAACAAACAGGTGTTTGAAGAGCATTCCTCAACTTTCGCAGTCACTTTTTGCCACCTGTCCCAGCTTTTTTGGAACGTGTTGCAGCCAAAACATTCTAAGTTCATGATTATTTGCTAAAAACAATAAAGTTTATCAGTTTGAACATTAAACATATTGTATTTGCAAATCATTGCACTCGGTTTTTATTTATGTTTAACACAACGTCCCAATTTCATTGGAATTGGGACGTTGTATAATAAATCATGTAACTGTTGCTCAAGCAGAGCAAGCCCTCATACTATGTTAAAGCTTATATGGGCCTTTCCACCAAATTGGTACTCTTGGCATCCCAAGGGTATGAAATCTATGAATGCACCATGAAAATGTTATTAAACGTCCTGCACATTAATCTGTACTTTTTTTTAGGCTATATTTCATGTGTATATTTCTAGTATTATGTTAAAAACTTCCTGTTCTTTTTTTTTTTTTTTTTTTTTTTCCCCATTATTATTGATTGTAATTCAGTTGCCCGAGTTGGGTCAATACACATACCGAGTAGCATGTGTGTGTGTGTCCTGTGTTCAATATGTGTACTGTATGTGTACTGTATTATCAAATTTAGAGCTAAAAAAAAAAGATAGAACTTGAATATTCATTGTGTGACTTGGCCAGTAAAACTGAAAACAACATGAGAGGTGTCCTGGCTAGTCCACCAATATTATATAAAGGGTCACATGACTGTGTTCATCCTTTTTAAGCTGCCCTTTATTGTGTATTTATTACACGGTGTTACTTTACATAAGATATATTGTTGTTTTTTTTCCAAGATAAAAAATGTTCCCATTTGTCCTATGAACATTTCTGTGATATGCTTTCTTCAAAATACCACACTATTTTTACACACAAGGCAATCAGAAGTGGAAAAGAGTGAGCACCCATAAACACAAACAAAAGCATTTTCACTTGTGGAGGCAGTACTTCATGGCTTGAAAGTGGCGGATCTTCACTGTTGTAATTATGGAAATTAGCCAAATTGTGATGATGAATCTTCCTGAGAGAATTGCCTGCAAGGGGAGACACGGGCTTGGCAGCTTTTCGCTCACACTGATGTTCGACCAAAGGAATCAACTTCAATATGCGGAGCCTGATAGAGCGAACCCTCTCCGACTGCTGTTTACTTATTGCACTGTTTACTGCCTGCAGCCACCTGCGGTGTGAGTAGAAAGACACCCACGGGCCTCAATTGAGGTCAGACTTTGAAAACAGCCAACAGATTGAGAAGAATGTCACATGGGAGTGGTAGGTGACTCCGTGCCCATGTGAAAAGCCATTCATCACAAATTGGGCTTGATCGAAACGGGAGGTCAGAAAAGGACACCATCCGTGCGTCATCATTGTTTCACTTTATTCTGTAAACATTGCCGCTTTGGCACAGAGTATGTGTGATAGTCACCACATCCTGGGAGCCACATGTTCCTATTGTAGGTAACCCAAGTCGAAACGCACGTTATAGACGTTGAGGATATTGTTTTAAAACTAGCTTTCGAAAATGCATGTATCATAGTTTCAAACAGGCGGCACGGTGACCCACTGGTTAGCTCGTCTGCCTCACAGTTCTGAGGACCGGGCGGGGTTCGAATCCCGGCCCGGCCTGTGTGGCGTTTGCATGTTCTCCCCCGTGCCTGTGTTGTTTTAATAACATGCTCAAGATGTTCTGAACCATGCAGCTTTCAGAGCAGAGTCCATCGGCGGGATAGTCTCCCACGTTTTGGTGGGTGCATGTGGCTATGTAGGCTTCAACGACACAATGCCGCAAGCCTCAAGTCGGAAAAGAGGTCATAAACCACTGTCCACTGAAAAAACCCCCAAAATATCCACTTTGCTCAATAGAATGTACAGTAATCTGCCAGGTGGTTGGCCGAGTTGCAAGTACAAAAGGCCAATTGTTAGTTGGGATAACACACGTTACTAGTTACTGTCATTTCAAAGTTACATTACAATATTACTGTCTCCCAATTGGAATTAACAACAGTGGAACCTCAACAGATCTGATATAGTCGATTGTCCGTTACATTAACTTACTTTTTGCTCAGGGCATATGTACCCATATTACTGTACGTGACAAAATGATTGTTTTGTAGGTTATTGTCGTGGCCTAAAACTCCCGGGACAGTACAAAGTTACTGTCAATAAATATCAAAAAAAGCTTGAAAATGTTTGAAAGTTCACATTTGATCCAAAGCTATACAGGTCGGTGTGCTTGGTCACGGTGACATTGTTGATGTACAGTTCTCGTCATCGGCGAGTCACTTTCATGAGCCACGAGGAATTAGTGTGCTTCCTAGTTCCAAATGTTACTTTACCAAAAATAGCATGTTCCAAACTCTTTTGTATTCCTCAGTTACACTGCCGCCATGCCGCTCTCTCTCTCTCTCACTGCACTGCACTCTACGCACAATAGATATATAACCATCATGACATAGCCCCGCATTCAACATGGCCGCCACGTAGGCACGGGAGGCATCCGTTTTGGAATTGGATCTTGTCATATTGCGTATCTGTGACCTGGAACTATCGACCCATTCTCTGCCTGCATTGCGCCACAGCGCCAGTCAACAACAGCCAGCGGCCAATTCTGGAACTGAAAGACCGTCCACGGCAGTTTAAAGGTCCCGTATTTTGCCAAACCGACTTTTTCTAGTATTTGGGATGTAATATTGGGTCGAGATGTCTCAGTGAACGGGAAATATTAATTAAAATCACCCATGCATTCCAGAGTTGCAGACATTTTTCTGAAATCGGGTCAACCGAATTTCTTGAGCTTATCTATGTCACTTGCGAAGCACCTACCTCTTCGCTCCCGAGCCACAGCTGACAACATAACAAACACGTGCTCTAACAAATGGCTCTTTTACACGGAGACAGTCAATCAGAGGAAAGGGGGCGAGCTTAGCCAAATATGGACAAAGCGGATACAAAGCTGGGTCAAACAGAAGTAGGTGTCCGAGGGGCCTTTTCTGGACATTCGTATGACAAAACCAAGGAGGTTTTTTTTAAATGAAATGGAGACTTTTATAGTCCATGTTAGAGGCACTCTATGGCAGTCTAAATAACAAAAATATGGAACCTGTAAGGGAAATATGGAAACTATTTTTGGACTCATTGTTTAGTCCTAACGGTCTGTTTTATCCGATATCCGTAATATCGGGGTCTGTTTTATCGAGGTTCCACTGTACTTCTGTGTTGCTTGAACCAAAACAACTTGTCATACCGAAGTATGGCCTTTAACAATACAAACAATGCAAAATGTACATACACTATTACCAATACCACAATGGTACCTTGACTAAGTTTGATTTGTTCCGTGATCAAGGTTGCGGCGGCACTGTGGAAGACTGGTTAGCACATCTGCCTCCCAGTTCCGAGGACCCAGGTTCAAATCCGGCCTCGCCCGTGTGGAGTTTGCCTTTTCTCCCCGTGCCTGCGTGGGTCTTGTCAAGGTACTCTGGTTTCCTCCCACATGGCCGAAAAAAATGCATGGTAGATTAATTGAAGACTCTAAATTGTCCGTAGGTGTGAACGTGAGTCAGAGTCAGCCGCGATAGGTTCCAGCACGCCTGCTACCCTAGTGAAGATAAGCAAGATAAGTCCGGAAAATGGATGGATCAAGGTTGTAATTCTATCGACTTTTATATCAAAGACTTTTTTTTATCCATTGAAATGAATTGAAAGGGCATTCGTCCATTCCAGCCCGTGAAAAAACCTCACCATTTGTTTCTTTTATGGTGTTGAGTGTTGTCCTCCAACCGTGACGATCTCCACGAATTCCCATCTTCCTTGGCTGCCCGGAGCGTTGATATTTCCACTCCCAGTATGTTTCAGTGCATCGGCGGTCAACACGGGCCTGCCGGCTCTCCTCCGTCTATGCTTTAGAATCCTGTCGACTAGTTGGGATACAGGCTCGTCGCTGCTTCTTGTCCGTTGGCCAGCCAGCAAAAAAAATTCTTCTCTGTCTGATTTTATTTGAGAGTTTTAGAAGTTCCCTATGTAGGTCTTTATCGGTAACATGTCGGTTCCAATGTGAACTGTGAGCAGTTCTCAGCATCTTAGCGTATGTCCCGTACCTCACAGGAGAGGCGGGGCCATCCCAATAGGTAATCATTTTCCACCAGCCCCCCTACCCGTCCACTGACAAATGTTTTTCCCACTTGGAAAACTCAGACCGCACGCCCGCCCCACCCAGCCAACCCCCACGCCCCATGTACCCCACACTCAATACAGCTCTGCTTACCTTTTTCTTTGACATAGTGTTTTCCACAATGTAGTCCAGCAAGTCACGGGTGGACAAACTAGGTGTAGCGCCCATAGTACAAAAATGAGCCCTAGTGTTTCATGACAAAAAGAAATTCAAAATGTCTCAGTCATAGACACATTTTCCAAACTAGGCAAACAACAAAAGATTGCTAGCTTGTTTAATTTCACACTTGATAGGTGGCCAGGCCCTCCAGAGACCTAACTCATTGTATACAAGTCACTTTCCAGAATATGTCCCCTTTAAGAGGCGGGTCCTTTTGAAAACCTTCTTTCCCAAATGGATTTGTGAAACAATCCATCTGGCACGTCAGATTTTGATCTCCAGATTAGGTTAACGGAGTTATTTTGAATGACCCTTAAACCAAAAGATATATGACACATATCTGCATAACATCCAGAATTGAAATGCAGGTGGGGGGGTGGGGGGGGGGGGGGGGGGGGGGGGGGGGCGGTATTCATCCTGTTTTATCAGTTTGCCACTGGCTTCCTGTAATAGTTAAGATTTATAGTTGAATGTTCCCACTATATTACAATTTGTTGATTGGTCCTGGACAAAAAAATGGGAAGAAATTCTCACAGAAACACTCCAAAATCTTGTAAGTTCTCCCCAAAAAAGTAGAATTTCTTATAGCATATTGTCCATTTTCATATCTTCATAATGTTGACACATGTAGCAAGATAACTGCTGTTTGGCACTCTGTACATTCAACCAAATGCAAATTCTAATCCTTTTGAAGTACACGCGGAACACTGAAACACCTAGGAGGAATTGAACTAGCGACTTTAGAAGTTCTGATGTGTGCATGACACAATTAGCATCTGCGGGCAGTAAGTAAGGTGTGAGCATTTGGATATTTGCAGCTCATTCCTCACTGGTCCGTGTAATGATATTCATTTCTAATTTGACTGTCAGTGAGACAAGCTCGATGCACTGAAATGGAGTTTGGAAGAATTGAAATCATAATAATTGCAATTATACAAATGTAAGGCCAAGTTTTCCAGGCATGCTGTTTCATGTTCTCAATAACGCTCGTTGAGAATAAAATGGAAAAGCTGCCTCGAGTTAAGATAAGAAATTCCATCCATTCATTGACTATACTGTGGGCGAGTCGTTCATACTTTATTTTTAATACTTTATTATTTATGTTGAGCGACAACAGCACATTTACATGAAATATGCTACAAAATGGATAGGACAGTGCTTCATAGTAGAGGATGACTCAACTAGTCAGTGCGACTTCACCACGCCACGATGACCGTTATAGCTGGAGGTCGATCAATTGGCGGTCTCGACAACAGGTGGCAAAATAGCAGCAGTGCCTCAAGCGTGTGGCAATATTTCATACAAGTGCGATGCTCTGAAAAGGCTAGCTGACGAACAGCCTTAAATCCTCACGTCAACCGTCAGCAAATCACAATTAGAATCAGATTCATCTTTATTTTGCCAAGTATGTCCAAAAAAAAAAAAAACAACCACACACACAAGGAATTTGTCTCCGGTTGTCGGAGCCGCTCGAGTACGACAACAGACAGTCAATTGACAGAGAACACTGACATTGACAAAAACAGTCGCTGAGCAATAAAAGGTTGCTAGTAATCCGGTAATGCCGGTACAATTCTTTTTTGGGGACAATTGTCCACTAGCGACGAGAGCAGTTTCAATGACTCATATAGCAATAGTCCGGTGCAATGACCGTTGTGCAAAGGGGCGCCGAGACTTCAAGGAGTGTACGCGGTTTAAAGTGACGAGTAGCGCGATCATCTGGGACAATGTCGATTGTGCAAATGTTGCAGATACTCCTCAGTCAGTGTGCAAATGGAGCAGATGCTCCTCTGGCATGAGATGCCAGTATTGGTCAACAACAGATATGCAAATAGTGCAGCGTGGCGAGACGACGACAGTGAGTGCGCGAGTCGTGTACAATTGGCCTGACAGAATGTAGAATGACTATAATAAAGCATTTCAACAACAAACAATAAGAAATTCCCCAAACGCCCTCCCGGAACACCGAAAAGAAAGACAATATACTGCAGTGGTCGATCAATGACCTCTTTATTGTACATTTTTGGCAGAAAAATTCCAACCATCCAGCCTTCTTCCCACAGACACCCGATGGCAATAGAGCTTATTTAGACTTGGACTTCCAGTATTAGTGACGCCATCAATTAGTTGAACTCGACTATCGTCACCTTAGCGTCGAATCTGAAGTCATTCGACGCCTACCGTACAGTTTCCCTGCTACATCACCGTTGATTGTTTGCAAACCTCGCTATATTGCAGGTTTGAACCCCGCACCTCAGAACTGTGAGGCTGACGCTCGAAAGGCGTCACCACCGCGCCGCGCTCAAAAGATCAAATCAATTCACCAAACAGTCCTGAAGGACTGTACAATATTTGGTTCAATTATAGGATTAGACAGTAATTTGTGGTCTGGACGTGGAATGGTAAGCATTTTATTCACTAGAGTTAGTCACAGTCTCCAGTCGTCTCCAATCCTAGCTCCGCCTCCGGTTGTCACAGCAACGAAAGTCAATTGCGCAAGACTGAACCGCCCCCGAAACAATGTGGTTTCAATCAGAATGCGACACTTGGATATTCTGTCATTCTTTCTCCTTTGTGTGATTTGACTGAAGAATGTCAGACCTTTTATGAAAGGTACCTGGTAACTCTTTGAATTGTGTTTCATTCCTGACACTTGAATTTGTCCGCTGGCATGAGCGGCAAGAGCGCCAGCAAGCACAGAGAGGATGCCCTCTCTCCGAGAAACAAAAAGAGCAGACATTTGACATCTTGTGTTGTCCATCTGAAGTGACACTCATTCTGTTTTCATCTTGCATTGAGTGGAAACTGCCCAGATGAGTAACAATTGGACACCGCCTCCTTCCGCTTGCAGGACGGCGAAAAAAAATGGCGCAGATCTCAGCATTCAACAGCATCTGTTATTTCATATTGTATGTTTTGTGGTTGTGGATTCATGTGTCCAGAGCATGCAGTCAATTGTACGTAGCTAATGGTGCTTTGAATCATTTCAGGAGATGTCCTGGAGTTACATTGATAATCAAGCCCAAATTGAGCCTCCCCTACTGGTCCAAGATGGCAAAGGCCCGACAATTGACGGCCTTGAACGATCTTAAGCTTATTTTAAATGTTCCATTGTTCAACCTGTTTAGAAATGATGATGCGTGCATGTAATCTGCCTTGGAAAAGTCACTTGAAGAATGTTCTGTGACGATAATAACCTTAATAACGGATCTCTGTTCTTGCATGTTTTTGGGCTAAGGGCTTTCGTGTTCTGCACTGTGCATGTGCGAGATGCCCCTTTTAGTTTCCACACTTGGCTCATTCATCATGCATTATTGAGACGCACAAAAGCCATCACTGCAGTCCCAGTGCAGCACAGAGCGATCCTTAACGGTGACCGCTCTGCGTGTTTGCTTGTGTGTGGAAGTCATTGTTGTTGTTTTGCCTGATATTAAAGAAGCCAACAGAGCGATTGTATCTGCACCAACACCACTGGCATAAGTAGTTACTAAACGCAAAAAAAAAACATCTTATAGTCATCAACGGAACAGAGGACAGGACCCAAAAATTCACGACCCTAAAACAAATGGGCAGTTTCAAAAAAAGAGAGGTTTAATGTACAGGCAGAGGTCAGTACACAGGCAGGCGATCGAAAGAAGGCAACAGTATCCAAAAACGTGAGGCAAAAAGGCGAGGTCGATCGTCGGAACAGGGTCTGGTCTCACTGTGAGTCTTTGACGTGGGAACGAGGAACGCTGGAACGCGACGACAAGGTACGACGAACTGGCGACGGGAAAAAGAACGAGGCACGAGGTTAAATGCCAGGGGTAATTAGGGTCAACGAGGCACAGGTGGGGAAGATGCTCACAGGAGCAGGTGTGTGCGAGACGGGGGGGGGGGGGAGACCAAAACCGGAACACACACTGATGACACATAAACATTTAAAACGGAGAAAAATGTAAATGCAATAAAACAGCGTACAGTGCAAGAAAGATCATTTAAAGGTGGAAATGCTCTAAAAAGCATGAGAAAAAAGAAGGGTTTTTAACCTGGACTTGAAAACCTTCGCACTTGGGGATGACGTCACTTCTGGTGGGAACTTTCAGCGTAACAGCTAAATGCTGCTTCATCATGTTCCCTTTGGACTCTGTGCTCCACTATTTGACCTGTAGTCTGTAGATCTCAGAGCACTAGTGGTTTATATTCTATTAGTATTTCTTTCATGTATTCAGGACCTAAACTATTTAGGGCTTTATAGACAAGTAGCAGAACTTTCAAATCTATTCTAAGCTGACTGGAAGCCAGTGTAAAGACTTTAGAATTGGAGTCATTTGTTCTGACCTCTTTGTTCTGCGCTGCAGCTGTTTAATGGTCTTTGGGGGGAGTCCAGTCAGAAGACCATTACAATAGTCAAGTCTACTTGAGATAAAAGCATGGATGAGCTTCTCCTGGTCTGCTTGGCATATGCAAGCCTCTGGATATGTTCTTCAGATGGTAGAAGGCAGTTTTAGTAATTGATTTGACATGAGTGTTTAAAGTCAGGTCGGAATCTATCCGTAAACCAAGGTTTCTGACTTTTCTTTGGTCTTTAAAGAGAGTGACTCCAGGTATTACACTCGCCTGACTTTGGTGCGGGCAGCGTGGGTTCAGCTCCCACTCAGTGATGGTGCGAATGTGAGTGCAAATGGTTGTCCGTGTCTACACGTGCCCTGCGACTGACTGGCGGCCAGTTCGGGGTGTAGTCCGTCTTTCGCCCGATGTCAGCTGGGATAGGCTCCAGCGCCCCGTGACCCTAACCAGGATAAGCGGTGTTGAAAATGGATGGATGGATGGACTCCAGGTATTTACTAACAGCAATCTTCTTTTCTTGACTGCCAAAAACAATTATCTCAGTTTTGTTGTAGTTTAATTGAAGAATCTTGTGTCTCATCCAGTTATTTATCTGTTTTAGACACAACAACTCAATTGAACTGTAGTTATCTGGTGACACTGCTTGATATAGCTGTGTGTCATCTGCATAGTCAACATTAAGGTTCTCAAGAATTTGATCCAAGGGTAGCATATACAGGCTGAACAGGCGGGCTCCAAGAACTGACCATCGCGGGACACCAGAAGACATTATTATTCGATGAGATTGAACAAAATAACTCCTTTCCTCCAGGTTGGCCCTGAACCATTTAAGGACTAAATTCTCGACTGGATCCCATCTTACTACCTCAAGATTAGGGTTGGGCATCGAGAATCGAGACCCGATTGGAAACCGCACTATTATTCTGGTTCTCCCGGAATTTTAAAATTTCGGTTCCCAGTTTCGATGCCTACAGTCCGCCGACCCCGAAGAAGAAAGTGGCAAAAAACAACAAAGAAGCGATGAAGAACACACACGAAGACGTGCTCGTGTCCAACAAAAGTGTGTCTTAACTATGTTCAAATGAATGACCAGTCACCTCAGTGTAACATTTGGAAGAAGATTCGATTGTGCCAAGGAGGCTTTCACGATGTGTAGAAGTCTGGCGCGCTCCCTCCCACTCCGACCCTCACCCTTACACCGCGCGGAACTTCGGTGAAGTCGATTGGATGAGTGAAACAATAAAATAAGGTTCACAGTTCTAGGGGCCGGTGTTCAAATCCCGGCAGATTGCATGTTCTCACCGTGCCTGCGTGGGTCCTCTGGTTTCCTCCCACATCCCAAAAACATATGTGGTAGGTTGACTGAAGACTCTAAATTGCCCGTAGGTGTGAATGTTTGTTTATTTATAGGTGCCCCGCGATTGGCTGCCCACCAGTTCGGGGTGTACCCCGCCTATCGCCCGAAGATAGCTGGGATAGGCTCCGGCACGGATGGAACAATAAAAGGTGTGTGCCAACATGGCGGCAGCTCGCAAGTCTCTTGCAACGATGGTTTTTAGGGTTCATTTTAGTCTCACAACTAACATCAGCGTTGATGACAGACACAAAAATAAAATAGAAATTACTCGAACGAAAGTAGAAACGATCGCATTACTAGCTTAACATGGAGCTAAAACTTCAAGTTCACGATCACCATGAATTCGGACCAAATTCGCAAAAACATTGTCTGGCGGTATCACAGACACTAACCTTGTGTGACATCAGTGGGTAGGAAAAGGAATCAACCTTTTACAGAGCCTTCGGCTCAGTACATGACTCTTTTCGTGCGTCTTATTCACATGGCATGCCGTTGAAAAACAATCTAAAAGTACTTGGCCTAAATGGCATTCAAGTCATCCTTTTCAACAACTACTTCCTCCTTACTGGGGGAATCCCATTGTCACCCTCAGCCAGGAGTACTAAAGGCCTTCACAGCCTAGCTGATGTGTTTCATGACAGCGGCCCGCATGATTTGAACAATTTGAAAAATGCATTTCATTTGCCAGGTACACCCCTGTTTTTGATTTTTTCAGCTACAGTCACGTATGAAAATGCCGGCGCGCCATGGATGATCTCACGTGTGAATGGGGAGGAGCCGAGCGGGTGCGTTAAATTTGGTGTTCTTACGCTCACGCTTGATCATAATGCTTACTGGAAGTACACTACGACACCTGATGGTTTAGAAAAAAAACCTTAGGCTATAGGAAGATTTCCACTCCCCTAAAACTGAATTGCAGCACAGTCGCCAAGACCATACAATGCTTTTCCTCTATATGAGATATATGAAATATAGATATAGATATAGATATAGATATATATGTTGAAGGCGAAATGACCTGTAACAGCACCTGTAACTGGACTTGTCTGACTTGATCTCACTGTCACGAATAAACACGTAATGCACGGGAGTTGGGACCTTCATGCACACAATGGAATGCATTTTCACCTGTAGATCACCAAAGCAGTCAAATCTCAATTTGGAAAAAGGATTCAATGCGCTGATATAATGACTTCTTAACGTGACGTTAATACAGCATTCACAGAATAATCAGGGAACTCTGGTGAAGGCGTCACCAAAGTCTGGACAGGAAAGCCGAGCTCTTTGGCTCATCATTTGAAATGGGAGCCATTACCTCATGTGTTTGAACTTGATTTAACAATGGGACGTTTCTAAGGAGGTTTTTGCCTGACGTGTGCTGATTTCACTGGCGGGCGGACCGATCCGAACACCAAGTCAGTATCTGGATCGGGCTCCATACTCGATACGGTACTTTCAGTTTAGCTCTTGTATGCACTGCTTCGGTTCCATAAGTGTTTATCTTAACCAATAAACTTTCTTGTTGTTGAGTTTCAAGTATTTCATAATAATACAAAAAAAATACAACACCTCCCAAAAATACTTAAACATCCTAAAAAAATTGAGATTTTGCAATTTGATAATTATTGAAAACTATCGGCATCGGCGATACTGGGCCTGTATTTACTTGGTGTCGGATGAATACCAAAATAGGCAGTATTGCACACCACTAATGACAAATAATGTTAACAACCACGAGGAATTGAAGTGTCAAATGGTTAATGGTTAATGGTATTTCTTTTTTTTTTTTTTTACAATGTGCCAATACGGTATCATTGGAACCGCCCAAGCCAATCATAATTCCGTCTGTTTTCTATCCTCCATGAACCAGGAAATAGCCTGCAAACTAGCACGCAGTAATACATAGCTCTATGACTTGTTTCCGCTTTTATTAACAATTCAGCCTTGGTGGAGGTCTGCGCACTTAATAAAACTACAAATATACAAGAAAGACTTTATCACGGTTATGTATGTCAAGCAATGACGCACCTGCTGAAAGCTGCACAGTACAAAACATTGTACCTGTAGAATCGCCCTTAGTCATGATTAAAAAGACAATTGCATGTTGTACATAACCCCCTACATTTAAGTCAAGCCAGCATTCATGAATACAGTATATTTAATACAGAGTAGTGAGTCTGCCTGGTCTAACAACCAGTCCAGAGTGTACCCCACCTCTCAGCTGGGCTAGGCTGCAGCTCACCCGCGACCATATTGAGGAACTGAAAGATTCGGCAAAACCGAACTGTAAAATAAATGTCGAACAAACCAGTCTGGTAATATTTGAGGTACATTTTCCACCGTAGTGTTCCAATGGCCGTGTTTTTATAAGACTGTTCAATTTGGAAGCTTGACTTGATATCTCGCCCGTACAGCTGCGGGCGGTGCTTCGGACATGAATGAGAATATGATTGATCGTAAGAGGGCTAATTGGAATTGATTCATCATTTAAGAGCTGGAACTTCATCTTTCGCGTCTGCCGGAGCAGTGAAGAAGTGACAATCGGCCCAGACCAGCCAACAAGACGCATCGAGATCAATACCAGCAGAGACAGATCGCACTTCCCTGAGAATTACAAAGGAGAGGCTCGAGGGTTTGTACCTACAGTGAACACTTGATTTATAACATGCATTCATCAAACGTTCCGTCATTTCTTGTTGTGTGCCAAAACACGAAGATTTGCGTGATACAAACTTAGAGACAGATGCGTTATCACATCTGGCTCGAGCTCCATCTTGTGACAGGAAGTGGATTAGGGTGTCGGTTGGCCCAGCTATGACCGGGCTGGAGAGAGCATCTATAATCTGCAAATCTAGAGATCTGATGGCGATCGTGGCAACAGCCCGGAGTCACACGAAGCGATCCGATCCGAATGATGCGGCCCCCCGCCAGATCATGGAGGACTGCAGGCTAAAAAGCTGTTTCTAGTCCCATTTTATCCTCACAGCAGCACTGCTTTTTTGTTCGTCATTGGACACTAACTCTCTCAGACCATGTGCACTATACCTGTGTGCTAAGTCTCTTAGCAGGCAGTGATGCGAAGATGCCCCGTTGGATTGCTTGGGCATCCATTTACGTTTTAGAGTTGCTATGTTTTCTCAGTCCTGGTCGCTCAGCAGATGAAAATAAACCATCCGAAAGCTCACAGCCCCTCTGTGGCTCACATACCCTTGGCTTGGCTTGCTTTATTTCCTTACCGTTTCAGAGCCATTATTTCATTCATTCAATCATTCCTGATTATCAAAAGTGATCATTGATTTGAAGCATTGCCCCCAACTTCCAAACGAGGTAACCAATCATGTCTTTAAACAATAGCCTGTTGTGTGTTTACAGTGATTTTCAATCCCCGATGGCCTTGCAAAATTGCAATCATACCAAACCTGTTAAATATGTATGATCATAAATTTTTGTGTGTGCGTGCGTGCGTGCGTGTGTGTGTGTGTGTGTGTGTGGTCAACACACAGTTTGACCAATTCACAGACTCCATGATTATGATGTGAAATGGAACGCTAGCCAATTAGGAAGCGAACCAAAGCTTGCAGTCTTGAGGTGACTGGTTGTGTTGTGTTGTGTTGTGTTGTGTTGTGTGTTGTTTAATGTGTCCCTCAATCAAGCAGGGTTGGCAGGGTTACTTTAGAAATGTTTTCCAATACAGTTAGTAGTTAGCTGTTAAAATCTAATTTAGTTAGTAACGTAATCCAAGTACACACACACACACACACACACACACCTAAAGTTAAGGTTAAGATTTAAAAATGGCCTAAGTCAGCTAAGTCGACCCCAAAATTTGGTTGATGCAAAAATGTCTGCCTCGAAGCAATAAAAATCATCATTAGAAGCCTATTTTTGCTGCCAGGAACCAATTTGCACTGGCCGGAAACATGTTTGGTTAGTGTCCATGTTTTCCTATGGACATTTGTTGCAGACGCACACGTTATGACCTCCCAAACATGGCCACCATGTAGGCATGACTGTCGAGTTGCTACAGGGCGCTGCCGTATCTAGTCTTCCTATCTACGGTTGGGAACTTGGGACCACTGATGGAATTACACACACTGCTGTAGACAGGTGATGTCTAAGTTTTGGAATAACTTTAAAGCAAAAGGTACACGAAAGAAGTGGTTGTAATTACTGCAAACGCGGAGGTGGCCTATCATGCCAGCTTGAGATAACACATTTACAACCAGGCTGGACGAGCTTTGCAACGTACTAAGGTAACTTGTTGTTGTTGTTGTTGTTGTTGTTGCTGTTTTAATACTTATGAGCCAAAGTACAGTAATTTCTCGTCTATAATGTGCATTTCTTTCCCCAAAGAAATTGTCAAAGGTCAATAGTGGGCATTATACATAGGTATGGGGCAAATGGAAAAAACTTTCCCATTTTATAAATGTATGCCGCCATCTAGTGGTTATGAAAAAGCTGTGCACTTTCATTCCAAAATGCCACCGCCACCTAGAGGTTATGAGAAAGGTGTCCACTTTCATTCTGGTATGCCAGTTGTGCCAATAACTTTACATACATACCCTGGCAGAATTTGTGAAATATTGTTTTTATTTTTAAATATGACTGATGACTGAACAGCAACCATTATTCCTTTCTTTATGGTTATGTTTTGTTTAATGATAATGCTTTTCTGGACGGAGGATACACTGAGGACAAGGACGAACACAAAGGTCAGGACGACGACAAGGAATAGAGTAGCTTACTTGGAGACTGGGGAGCCGTTGTACCGCTGGAGAAGCAGCAATACTCTGGCGAGAGTTTCCGGGATCCGGGAGGCTTATAGGCAGGTGATGATGAGGGCTGATTGATTTATCGCAATGGCTGCGATATGACAAAGAGTGACAAATTGAAGGGGGTCTGAAAACTTTCCGTACCCACTGTATATAAAAGAACACACTTTGTAACTCTCTACATCTACGCCGCGCTTTTCAAACTGTGCCATGTAAGTCCAATATAGTAACCCGTCCCTCTATTTCCTCATTTTACACATAACATTGCATGCCTAAAAATACAGCGTGCATTTTGACCATCATGTCATCTGGGCCAGCATTCAATATTTAGCATCAATACTTATATCGTCTTCTGCAAAACTTCCAAATGAGGACGTAAGCTCCTGCCCCTCCCAACAATGGAGAGACTCAATAACGTCTTTGACATGCTCTTCAAAAAGACGCTCTTCACACGTCACACTCCTGTCCCAGTTTTGATGAGATAATCAACCCCAGTCTCCTACTTGAAATGCAAACTGCACCCCAGAAATGCCGCCTCAAATAAGAGTCCGTATGCATGATTTGGGCTTCTACTTTGGCAATACTAGGAACTGGAAGACCAGGGGCAAATTAGTTCGGTAGCTGTGGAACTCTCTCTCCATATATTTCAGCTTCTCTCCGCCAACAGTCTTCATCAGGAAACCAGAATGTTTATCAGCTAAATGAGGTCTGCTGAAATAGCTCAAACACGAGACACCACAGGGAATGGCTTGGGAAAAATCATTTGCATTTTCAAATGATTTGGGCATCCTTGAACAGCCATTTTAGTGCCGTTTGCCACTGTTCCCATTCGGCGCTCAGATAGCACGGGCAGCCAGGCGCGAGGCTCATTCAACGAATACAAGGAGGCGGTTGATTGTTCTCCTTCACGACTAACGAAAACGAATGAAGGCATCGTTGGTTGAGGCAGAAACACAGGAGCCTCGAACAGTACAGCTACAGCTCGAGCACTAGTTCAACTATGAAGCTCGCGCGAAGGGCCGAGTTGCCCGAGCTGTCACGCTGCAGCCAGTTTTCTATTCTCCCATTTGTTGGAAAACAACTGAATGCAGCAGAGCACGAGGCCGTGGATTTTAAGTGGATGGAACAGTGCCAGCCGTTAGCGGTTCAAACTAATGGAACTTGATCGTTGCCTGTTACTGCATTTCATTTCATCAGAGTTAAATAGAAGCGTAAAATCAAATCTTTAATTGCGCCCTACTGTTATAACAATTTGTGTGATTTATAGATATTTTATCAAGGCAACTATTCATTTATTTGGGTAGTTATTGATGTGACAACTGGAAAAACAATGTCATTTCCGCACAGGTGCCACCAGACCCTGGTAAAACTAAATGCACAGATTCGACTCCTTAAAGTTAAAGGTTAAACGATAAATAAGTCGAGTAAACTACAGACCGAAATATACTGAAGTACAATAGTAAAAAAAAAAAAAAAAAAGAGAGATTAACTTCTATCTGTTACATAGGCGGCACGGTGGCATCTGGCGGCTGTTACATACAACAATGGCTATTTAAAAAAAATACACCTTACCTGTATGTGTTTTTTCAGATTAGACTGAACATTTTGAAATGCCAGAACAGTGGCATCGCGAGCCCCCCCCCCCTTAAAGAATTTTGTCGGACCATGTATTCGTGTCCATCACTATCAGGCGGTCATTGGATATTTTTTCCCTGATTTTGATTTTGACGGACCTCAGCCTCTCTATGATGAACACGATGTTCCCCTCCACAATTCCACGTTGTGCTCAATCCACAAAGCCCATATGTCTCCCCTCCTTTACAATAAGATGCTATATGACCATATTTTTGACAATTATGACATCTGATGGGTGGTGCAATATAGTCATTTTCAAATGAATTACTATTATTGTTGTTTTGATATTTATTTTCTTCTTATTATTATTATTATTTTCAAGTACCCAAATATTGGAAGTCAATTCTTTTTTTTCCCCCCCTGATCACTGCGTCTCCAATCTGCGTCCTCCTCTAATCTAATCACATCATAAGAAATACACCCCATCGCCCCTTTTACAGCTTGACCATTTCTTTGGATTATGGAAAAGGGACTTTTGATTGTCTGTATGGCAATTTTTTTTTTTACCATCATTGTGACTCTGTGTCATCCCAGCTTGGCTGCAAACATTCAACCTTCCGAGGGGGACACGGCCTGAGGAAAGTGCAGCAACAAGGTGAATCGCAAATGTGACAAGGCCTCGCAAAGAGAAGTCAGCGACTCCCTGTTGCCCTGCCTGCCTACGAAGGCCACACCGTAATTGGATGAGCTGAATGAAGAGTTTGCTCCTGATAGCCACGTGTCGGGTACAAGTCGTAAAGCAAAAGCAATTTCACGGTCAAAAATAAGGAAAGCGGTGCCGTTCAGGGCTCTTTTTGAACTTTTCAGCTACAAATTGGATGTTAAACTAAATGACGAGTCTCTTTTCCTATTAATGGTCTGTTTAACATCACACTGACAGCTCAGCCGGTGAAGTGTCAGGTTAGTGTGCGGGGGCTGGGCGGGGGGTTTGTTCGGATGTCTGACTTAGCAGGATGCGCAAATGTTGCCGTGTACAATGACAAACAAACGTTGAGTGGAACAAGTGGCAGCCGGCTCAGCACAAGTTGCATGCTGAAGAAGTGCAGCAACAGCAGCTGACGCCAACTATAGCGGAGCCCCTCGCTCAAAAAGACACACGGCCACAGGTGATAGGATGAAATCACCATTAGATTTGGATTCATTAGGCTGAAACATGAATAAGCCGCATCCTAGCTACTTCTCAGATGAATGAAGTCGTTGTCCTTTTTGCAACATGTCTGTGATATGCTTTGCTTGCAGCGCCCCATACAGTATAATGAGTTTGCCGTTCGAACGTGCATTTAGCAAAAATGGGATCGAGTCAGGTGGCACAGTTCTGACGACCGGGCTTCACATCCCGGCCCCGCCTGTGTGGAGTTTGCATGTTCTCCCCGTGCCTGCGTGCGTTTTCTCCGCCCACTCCGGTTTCCTCCCGCATCCCCAAAACATCCAGAGTAGGTTGACTGAAGACTCTAAATTGCCCGGAGGTGTGAATGTGAGAGCGAATGCTTGTTTGTATATATATATATGTGCCCTGCGATTGGCTGGCGACCAATTCAGGGGTGTACTCCGCCTCTCGCCCGAAGAGAGCTGGGATAGGCTCCAGCACGCCCGCCACCCGTGTGAGGAGAAGCGGTACGGGAAATGGATGGACGGATGGGCTCGAGTCAAACCTGTGCAGAGAAGAGAATGGCAGAGAAGTATGTCGGAATAATACAGGACATGTACGAGGGCAGCAGAACAGCGGTGAGGTGTGCTGGAGGTGTGACAGACCAATTTAAGGTGGAGGTGGAACTGCATCAGGGATCCGCACTGAGCCCCTTCCTGTTTGCAGCGGTGACGGATAGGCTGACAGATGACGCTAGACTGGAATCCCCGTGGACCGCGATGTTTGCAGATGACATCGTGATCTGCAGTGAAAGCAGGGAGCGGGTGGAGGAACAGTTCGAAAGATGGAGGCATGCACCGGAAAGCAGAGGAATGAGGATGAGCCGAAGTAAGACAGACTATATGTGCTTGAATGAGAGGGCTGGTGGGGGGAGAGATAGCGAGGGTGGAGGCCTTGAAATACTTGGGGTCAACCGTCCAGAGCAACGGGGAGTGCGGTCAGGAAGTGAAGAAACGGGTCCCGGCGGGTTGGAAGGCGGCAGGTGTGTTATGGGACACAAGAGTCTCTGCAAGGTTTAGAAGACAGAGGTGAGGCCGGCCATGATGGCAATGAAGAGACAACAGGAAGCATACGATTGGTTCTATTCCCAGTCAGTGCACCAATCCCAAGCCACTGCCGGTCCCAAGCCCAGATAAAAAGGGTTACGTTGCGTCTGGGAGGGCATCTAGTGTCAAAATTGGGCCAAACAAATCATGACCTCACTAAGGTCGCGGGCGGGCGTGCTGGAGCCTATCCCAGTTATCATCGGGCAGGAGGCGGAGTACACCCCTGAATTGGTCACCAGCCAATCGCAGGGCACATACAAACGAACAACCATTCACACTCACATTCACACCTACGGGCAATTTAGAGTTGGCAATGTTTTTGGGAAACCGGAGCGCCCGGAGAAAAGCCACCCGGGCGGGGCCGGGGGGGGGTTGAACCCTGGTCCTCTGAACTGTGAGGCAGACGCTCTAACCAGTCGTCTAACCCATTCTTCTTCTTCTTCTTCTTCTTCTTCTTCTTATCAATGAAGTTGTAAATGTAGGTCAGTGCGTCTAATAACGTTTAGGCCAGTAGAGAAGGCTTAGAAGGCCTTCAGTGTGCACCGCTGCATGCGACAGTAATTTGACGGTTTTGGTCAATTCGCTGACGTGAGGATTTAAGGCTGTTTGTCAGCTCGTGTCAGCGGACGCCCTTTCAGATTGCCATGCACAGCATTTGTACTTTTGGCTTATTTGAGGACAGACTTACATATTTACTTTATTTACTTTCTACTTACAAGTGACAGTGCTACCAGTCTGAGTCCTAGACTGTTAGTGTTTGTACAATTTGGTACAATACAATACAGTACGGCGGCACGGTGGACGATTGGTTAGCACATCTGCCTCACAGTTCTGAGGACCGGGATTCAATCCCCATGAGTGCAGGCGCCTTCGAGCCCCGCCTACAGGCCTGTCTCCAGCATCAGGGCGAGATCCAATATTTGTCGTCATCCTAAGGGTTCTTTGAGCCGGACACATTTGTCATGGGTGACCCAGACTATTTAGCTCCGAGGATCATTGGGACACACAAACTCCTCCACCACGATAAGGTGACGGCTCTGTATATTTATTCATGTAGTTTTCCATTCAGGTCTGCATATATAATGTAGTGTGTACTGTAGTGTGTACCACAATCATTACTACAGGTCTGCTATTTTAGCACCCTTCACTCACCCAACATTCCCTCCATGCTGGCCAAAGAAGCCTACAATCTGTTTGAGTTTCAATCATTACCAGCGTAACACAGGTCACAAAGACGCGTTATTAATAGAGCTTTTGGTTTGTTTTAGAAGCCACCAGCGGACAATGTGTTCCTTCGAATGGAGACGATGATGCAGCATTGACTGCACGTGTGTACAGTACTTGTATGACCTTTAACAAGTGTCCACTCCCCTGTCGGCCGGTGTAATCCTCAGGGAGCGGGAAGAGTGGGCTGCCATGCTCCTGGCCCTTTTTGACTTTGTGACCTGGAAGCTTTTGATTGACCTTTGTGGGGATTTGGGATTACAGTTAAGGGTTGGGGGGATAATGTGTGCTTGTCTGTGTCTGTGTTCTACGGAGGAGAATATGGCTGTTACACTAAGCCGGATGGAATCTGGGTGAAGATAATTATGGCCATGTGGAAATAAGTCAGAAACTAGAGAATGCCATTTTGATACACATTTTGTGCGCATGCTGAAGTGCTGACACCGAATTACATTGGAAGCGGTGTAGATTGCATCGTTACATGTTACCAAGATGGCGTCTAGTAGTCATAATAGTAGTCAAGTGTAGCGCAGCAACAATTGGTGTCCTCAGTTCCCAAACGTTGATTGAATGTTGTTCAAAGAAAAGGTGACGTAAACACGAGCCCGTCTTGTTGGGAACGTGCGGCAGCCATCCCATTCGAACTTCATGAATATTTGCTCAAAACAATCAAGTCAAGTTGATCAGTTTGAACATGACATATCTGGTCTTTGTAGTGTATTCAATGAAATATAGGTCTCGAACATGATTTGCAAATCAGTGTATTCTTGTTTTGATTGATGTTTGACACAACGTCCCAACTTCATTGGAATTGGGCTTGTATATGCCGCGATGGGCCCAAAATGGTCCCTTTGCCGTAGTTTGGACACCTGCTCTAAATGATCCTTCAGTGTAAATGTGTGCGCGCGCAAATGGTTGTTTGTCTATATGTGCTCTGCGATTGGCTGCGTTCCCCCCGCCTCACGCTCAAAGTCACTTGGGATAGGCTCCATATTACCCTGATGAGGACATCAAATGCTAATGCTAATAATGATAAATCATCATCATCGTCATCATCACAGTATACGTCTGCTTTATTTCATGAAATTGTTAATGATTAAATAAGTAATTATTGAATTTTGTGGATAAATGCCAAAATGTAGTGTTGTAGTTTCTTTGAGTTGTAATTGATGCCTTTTCCTCTTAGAGCATCCTCACGTCCGCTGGTAGCCTGTGGGCGAGATACACACTGAACTGGTCAGCGGCCAATCGCGGGGCACGCCCTCTTTCACACCTACGGACAACTTAGAGTCTTCAATGCATGTTTTGGGGAATGTGCGAGGAAACCACGGTCCACGGAGAAAACAAAAGCAAGCGCGGGGAGAAGATGTAAATGCCACACAGTAACCAGTCACCCACCATGGAATTCAGTCAAAGTACTTTTCTGACAGTAATTCAGTTTATGAATTGCATGTTTAACACACACACACACATTACAGTGAAATGCAGTTAATAAATAAGAAAGCTTCCTGTCTCCTGGAAGACGGTTCATGTTAAAACACACGCATCTCTGCAGGCCTGATTGCAAAGAGGAATCACATTTGCTCTGTAACTTCATCTCTGCTTTTGTATCCATCAGTCCCTTCTCCTCTGCCCCCCCCCCGTGCCTTTGACCGAGGCGAGACACCGCGTGATGGGATTTGCGGTCTTTCTGTGCCGGGCTGCGCCACCCGCTTGGGCATTCGGCCGAGGAGCTCCCCGTTTTTGGGTAAAGAAGCAGCCGACAGGGAGAAGCGGAGGAAGAGGCGCAATTCATTCTGCCCTTTACAGAGAGCCATCTTCCAAAAGATATTGCATTGTGCTGAATAAAAAATGTTCACCTCTGTGTCGCACAGCCACCGATCTGCTCAAGAAACACATCTGCCTCACGGTTCTGACGACCGGGGTTCCAATCCCGGCCTCGCCTGTGTGGAGTTTAGTATTTGGGAATTTCTTTTACTTCCAGTCAGGTTCTTTATATCCTCAAGCAATTTGGTGACTTGGCAAATGTATGAGTTGAGATTACTGAGGGAGGTTTATTTTTCTGTATTTGTAGCGTATATTGGTTGAATGAAAACGTCATTAATTTAGGAGAAAAGAATAAGATGGAAATGACGCCTGCGTTACTTCCGCTTTAGCGTAATTTTAACTTTCATCGTTAAACTCAAACTCATCTGTATCCCTCTGTGGCGTCGCCAGCCAATCGCAGGGCACAGAGAAACAAACTCACATTCACACCTACGGGCAATTTAGAGTCTTCAATCAACCTACCACGCGTGTTTTTGGGAGGAAACCGGAGTACCGGGAGAAAAACCCACGGGGAGAACATGCAAACTCCGCCCCAGGCGGGGGTTGAACCCGGGTCCTCAGAACTGTGAGGCAGACGCTCCAACCGGTCGTTCACTGTGCCGACACAAATCAATTACATTTATTTAAAGAAAGAAATTCCATAGCATAAATTGCTACGGAATTGTTCCGCAGGCCTGAACGAATCGTCAAACTCACACAAGGATGCCGACAAGGTTGTTTCTCGCACTCCTGTTCTGCTGCATAATAGAAGTGAAGAGTGTTGCTGGGGCGACACAGAAGAGACGTGCGGCTCCGCCCGAGAGTGTCTGGCAGGACAGTGCTGACTGTGTTTGCATATGTGAGCGAGTTGAGAAAAACAAAACCCAAAATGCATCTCCTAACACACATTGGCTGAGGATTCATCATCGAGAATGGACGGAAAATGTCTGCATCAAAGTGCAACAAGGTTGTGTCGACCTCAATTGTACATTGGTTCAGTTAAGTATCAGAAAACTTTTTCTTCCAACTTACACTTCCCCAACAGTAACTTACACATTTGGTACGTGACCGTTACCATGCAGCAAAACATGACTGCAAGGCCATTGTTTAACACACAATCAAATAAAAGGCACACATACCAGCCTGGCCTCACGTAACGCTAATGCGCACACTCGTAACAAAAAAGTCAAGAGCAATGTCGAGCTTGATTTTTCGTAACTACAGTAGCGCCACAAAGCGTACGAGGACTTGTGCCGCCGGTTGTTAGAGCGCACTGTAATCCATCACAGGTTGTACAGATAGGAGGATGGAAATGCCGGTGCTCTTATTAAACAAAGTGTAACAAAATACAATAATCAAAGGCACATGTTTAACCGTCACTGCGAAGCACAGTGGCTAACGATATAGCCGGGAAAGCGCCCGCTAGTTTTTTTTTCTTTTGCATAAATTGACATCCGTGTCTGTCTTTTGAAAGCACACCTTGTCCACAGTCCTATTGATTTTGTCTCCGAGTGAGAACACGTGCCGGCCAATGTTGGAGAGCAGCCGACGGCATCATCGAACATTCGCGAGAGAGGAAGGAAGGACTGCGAAGGACACCGTGGACCGTAACGGGAGCAAATGGGAATCGAGCCGATCTGCGCGCCAACGCTTTCGATGCTAGTATTTGCAGTCGACGGCTGGTTCAATGCAAATCAACGTGTTCGCCTTTAAAGTTCTTAAAAAGGGATATTCGGCATTGTATAAGAGTCTATTGACTGAAAAGCAACCCTCTGCCAAAACTAAATAACAGCTGCTGAAGATGTTCGAGGTGTCACAAAACTTTCGGTTTCCACGGAGACGAGACTTCAGTGTGCGTGCGGGTGTGCACGTGAGTTGGCGGGGGCAGAAAATGCACGTTACGACTTGACCTTCCCCGCGGCTGCCGTCAGGTCTGCTCAGGATCGGTTGCAGTTCGAGGGCAGGCAAATTGACAGTGAGCGGTTAGAGGAGCGGGGCGGCACGGCGACCGACCGGTTAGCACGTCTGCCTCGCGGTTCTGAGGCCCGGGTTTTCAAATCCTGTGAGGAGTTTGCATGTTCTCCCCGTGCCCGCGTGGCTTTTCTCCGGGCGCTCCGCTTTCCTCCCGCATCCCAAAAACATGCGTGCTAGCTCCATTGAAGATTCGAATTTGCCCTTAAGTGCGAATGTGTGCGCGAATGGAACGCTATTAGTCGCATGTTATTAAGCGAATGGTTTTGTATTCAAAATTGCTTCTTAACCCAGCAAACATGTAGCTTATCCAAATCATCGATTGCATTTTCAGTCGGATGCTGGAGTACTCAAATATTGGTCAGCTGCGGCCCTCCCTTCAACTCCCCCGTTATATTGTCAGATTTGTATTGTTTCATCAAATCCTTGCGCGATGAAGCTGCAAAAATTGTTCCTCAAAATGAGAACGTTGCTCCTCCAATGAAGAAATGATTCGCAAAACTGCTACTCAAAGAAAAAAAACTGTGTATTTGTGTGTTGTTGAAGTGAACCGATTTGTTCTTCCTGTGCTTGCGTGGGTTTTCTCTGGCTATTCGGACTTCCTCGCCCGTTCCAAAAACGTGCACGTTAGCTTCCTCGAAGACTGTAATTCGCCATCACGGAGGCTTTATTAACTGCGCAGACGTTAACGTTTTAAGTCATACTTTGTCATTCATACCTCTCAAATAAGTGAAATGTACCCCACCTCTCCGGTCAGCTGCGATAAGCTCAAAACCCTAACCCTAACCCTAACCCTATAAAGACCAGCGCTACAGAAAATGGATGGCTGGATAAATATTTCCACTATCACAACAAGACAATTTTACTCAACCTTTGATGATGAAAACAATAAAGAGTTATTACTGCTTAGGAGGCGAGTCTCTTATACATTTATAGTCAATTCAGCAAATTTTCGGTATAAATTGAGTTCTAACTTAAGCAGCCAGACAGCAATGTATTCGGTGAGAATAATAAATCCAATACAAATCGATAAAATCATGAAATATTTCACTGTGTGTGTGTGGCGATTTTACGAGACCTTTGGAATTGAACGACTGAAGTCAATTCCGTTTTCCACAATATTCTAATTTCTGGCGATACGCACGTATTGACAGGAGGCGGTCCTAGCTCCAAAACAATTCCGTTTACAGCTCCTTGTTTAGCATCGCATTTTTCTCTTGACACACACAAAAAAGCAAAGCCCATTATGGGACACACGATAAGTCCTCCTTCCCGGAGGTCTCGAATGCAGCAGAAATTTGTAATGGCGGTTAGGGTTAGTTACAACAGATGTACGTGCTCATTTTTGCATTTACGTTTTATCAATTGATCCTATGAAATAATTGATTAGTTCATTTGTTGAAAAGAATCAAGTAAAATGAACAATTGAACAAAACACTTTAATTCACTGTATTAAATACAGTAGTTGTCTGAGCAATTCTAGTTGAATTAGTTATAATACCAACAAAAAAAAATAAAGACATACATTGTTAAAAACAATCCATTTTATTTGAGCTCTTTACGCGTGGTCGTTATGATGCGCGAAATGGAAAATTGCCAAACGTGGCCGTCGAGCACAAAAGAATACATACACCCCGGATCCGTTTTCCCAGAGACTGTTACCTTGAAGGTCTTGCGGTAGGTACCGGCGACCACGGGTCACCACGCAAGTGACGTCAAAACCGCCTGCGATTTTAAAAAGCCACTCTCCCGCCCCAGTCGCTATGATATGGTGCACATTGTGGTATGGAAACGGCGAGCGTTGCCTAACCGAATCCTGCCCCCCCCCCCCCCCTCTTAGACATAACAGAACGAGATTCAGGGTTTCATTTGGCTGAAAGCGAAAGCCGGAGGGCTCATTTAGACGAAACAAAGGAAGCTGCGATGATGTCATGTCGTGCGTTTGCGGCGTATCATTCGATTACATTCGGCCTCTCCACCGACGATGATGATTCACTTGATGCAGCCGACAGCTCGAGCGAGCCTCTTTGGCGTTGCGCGTGGAAATTGGGACAAAAGCGCAAGGATGGTGTTTTGCAGGCTTTCTTGGACCTCAGTGAGTCCAGCGGGTGTTCCAATGGAAAGGGCTTTGAATCATCCCACCCTCGGGCTCTGCTGCTCAAAATAATAAAATCTCTTTGCCTCACCTGACCTTCTCCTCAGGATACGTAAACTTGGCTGACATGGCTTCAAGAGGAGGGAAAGCGGTTTATTATCCTTCCTTTTACAGGGAAGACAGAAGAGGGAAGGCTCGTGGCCTGACAAAGGAGGCAAATGTGAATTCACTGTGACATCCTCCATTGCACCGGGTTAACTAACAGACAGACTCGGGCCTGATTTAGTCCGATACTGGCTCAAGCGACGTCTAATAATAGTCCTCATTTCAATCCCGCCATCGTACAGTACGTTGCATCCTTCTGTTTTCTAGACCGCTTGTCCTCATTAGGGTCACAGGTGAGTTGGGGCCTATCCAAGCGGACTTTGGGCCTAATGCACAAGCATTCACACTTACACTATACGAACAAGTCAGAGTTTTCGATTAACCTAAGACGCGTGCCCGGAGAAACCCTGCGTAGGAACAGCAAACACCAAACCTCTGTCATGAACGGAACAGAGGATACGAGCCAAAAATCAAAAATGCACGACACCAAAACAAAGGGACTGTTTCAAAAAAAGAGAGGTTTAATATACGGTCCAAAAAAAGGCAACGGTATCCCAAAAGCGTGAGGCAAAGAGGCGAGGTCGATCATCGGAACAGTGTGAGTCTGTGACGTGGAAACAAGGAACGCTGGAACGCGACGGCAAGGTACGACGAAAGGGAAGGAGACACGAGGTTAAATGCAAGGGGTCATTCGGGTGAACGAGGCGCAGGTGGGGAAGATGCTCACAGGAGCAGGTGTGTACGAGACGGGGGGGAGACCAAAACCGGAACACACGCACACCCATGACAACCGTTGAATCTTGACGGAGACGTGCTAACAATTCAAATGTCCACCGTATTCAAGACAAATAACGCTTTTGATTACGCAAAAAAAAATGATTGTCAAAAGCCAATAGGTACAGGGGTACAAAGGCATAGGAGAAGATGGAAAAATGTCACATTTTATAAATGTATGCCGGCATCTAGAGGAGGTTATGAAAAAGCTGTACACTTTCATTCCAATATGCCACCGCCACCTAGAGGTTATGAAAAAGGTGGAGCCTACAACTTTCATTCCAATGTAACAGGGAAAAGTTGAGGAATGCTGTTCGGAACATTCCACACGTGAGCATCATGATTGGGTATAAGGGGAGGATCTCAGAAAGCCTCATTTATTCATTCACAAGCAAAGATGGGGCGAGGTTCGCCACTTTGTGAACAACTGCATGAGCAAATAGTCCAACAGCTAAAGAACATTTCTCAACGTACAATTTCAAGGAGTTTAGGGATTTCATCATCTCCGGTCCATAATATCGAATATCGAATGCTCGTGACTTTCAATCCCACAGGCGGCACTGCATCAAAAACCGACATCATTGTGTAAACGATGTTGCCACGTGGGCTCAGGAACACACTTCAGAAAACAACAGTATGCTGCTACAGCTACAAATCCAAGTTAAAACTCTACCATGCAAAGCAAACGCCATATATCAGCAACGCCACCGGCCGGCTTCTCTGGGCCCGAGCTCGTCTGAGATGGACTGACGCAAAGCGGAAAAGCGTGTTGCGGGCTGACGAGTCCGCGTTTCAAATTGTTTTCGGGGATCACGGACGTCGGTGTCCTCGGTCCCAAAGAGGAAGAGGACCATCCTGATTGTTAGCAGCACAAAGTTCA